>NC_080674.1:19527907-19827907 GCF_030445035.2 Dasypus novemcinctus
AAAAAAAACCTCTCTCATAAATGTTTGTATTCATTGAGCCTCAGTTGTGGGAGATCTAGCACATGGCAGTGTTTGCTCATCTCTTCCCTCTCCTCTGT
Source organism: Dasypus novemcinctus (assembly GCF_030445035.2). Classification (NCBI taxonomy): domain Eukaryota; kingdom Metazoa; phylum Chordata; class Mammalia; order Cingulata; family Dasypodidae; genus Dasypus; species Dasypus novemcinctus. The sequence continues at coordinate 19,528,006 of NC_080674.1, forward strand.
GCATTCTTGCCTTTAGTTCTGGGCTACACCATCTGTGACTTTTCTCTTTCCTTAGTTTGTTGACATCTATGATTGGAGGCGCCTGTCTCAACATCTTTTTTTTTTTTTTTTTTTTTTTGGTGTTTGCATCTTTTTATTTTCCCATTTATAAAGGACTCTAGTACGAGCATTGAGACCCATGCTGGCTCATGCTCCATTAGAAGAATCTAATCAAATAGCCCTTAACTGATTGAATCTAACAAAGGATATATAGGTTCAATACAATAACATACCTTTCCTACATCCAAAAATACTCAACCCAATAAAGGCACTCAAATAAGGAATAGGCTTCCACCAGAACTGAAAAGGGTTAAGGTGGTATTATACCTGCTTTATATTTATAGGAGAGGTCAGATACAACAGTTTATTCTTCACCTTTGAAGGAATAACTTGACATGCATACACTATTGGATGCCAAGAAACTAACTGAGATGGAAGAACACCTAATTTTTGTTGGACTAGTAACCTAACCCCTGGCACACAGTAAGTCTACACTAGTTGATACTTCATGCTCACTAGGTCCAGGCGCCATAATGTCATCAATAGAATGGACCACTGTGAGTCCTTGTGGAAGAGAAAGGCACAAACTAGATTATAACATAGGGCTAAAGAACTGATATACCTGTGAGGTAGGACATGAAGCTGTACTGCTGGCTTTGCCAGCTGAAAGCAAACTATTTCTGGTGGTCTTTTTTTTTAATCAAGAAAAAATGCATATGCCAAATCAGTAGCTGCATATGATTTATCAGGGAAATTGCTGATTTTGCTCATATCTTGATACTACATCTGAAACAGCAGCTGCAATTGTATCACCAGCTAGTTAAGTTTACTAGAAATCACTGTCATCCTTCAAGGTTCACCTGTTTTCTATATAGGCCAGATATACAGAAATGGGAAAGTGGTAGTAATCTTCATTTCTGCATCCTTAATGTCCTGATGGTAGGATTAATTTCTGCAATCCTTCTGCAATCCTTCCAAGAATGCAGTATTGCCTTTGGTTTACCCTTTTGCCAGGTACAGGTAGATCTCATGACTTCCACTTGGCCTTTTGAACCATCATATCACTCACTCTTCAAGTCAGGGAACCCATATTGGGAATCTACCAGTGGTTGAGTATGTATATTCCAGTTATGCTTTGTGGAAAAGGGGAAATAACCACAAAATGTGTTTAAAGATTCACAGAATCCATTGTAAGACAGAATTGAAATGCAATTTATTGACTACTTAAGCTCCATAAACCCCTATCATGACTGGTGGACCTCAGTGGCATTTAGAGTCTCCTGGAATTAATGTCACTTCTGAGCCAAAATGTTTCATCATTTCCTTTTTCCCAAGAAAAAGGCTATAGGTAGGATGGAAAAGTAAAAGAATAAATTTTAGCTGGTGTTGCATGGTCCTTCTGCACTTTCAAGAGATGATGAGTTTGTAAACTGTCCCAAGTCTGGGAATTGAGGGGCCATGACACTATTTTTGTGCTTAAATTAGACTTTTGTTCACTTGACCTAGAAATCTTCTGGTTATACAAATCATGTGAGAGCTGAGTAGACCACTATCTATTTCACTTCTGTGTACCCCAATATTAACTAGCCAATGTCATATATCTCTATGAGTCAGACTATTCTGAATACTATTTTGACTCTACTGTCCATTAATTTAGCCATGCCCACCTTGTGTTTGGCAATATGTGCTACTGCTTCTTCCCTGCCAACGTGGAATTTGATCATCCTCATTGTATTTAAGTATCCAAGTTCGATAGCAGTAGTTCCCACAGTAATATCTGACCTACAGAGAGGCGTGACCACAGAGAGACTCAGGAAGTATGGAGTGGCTCTCACATATTTATTCCTTACTGTCAGACAACCTTCAGGTCCAGGATGCAGGAGAAGCTGGGGCAACACCTTGTACCTGTCCTTGTCAGGGAGAGGCCAGTCATACTCAATATCCTAGGGAATGAAAAAGCCTTCCTCCCCACCAAACAGACACTGATACAACTGGTCAACAGGTGAGCACACTATGCTTTTCATCACCTCAATTCTGCCAGACTTTTCCACTGGCCTTGGGAATTCCATTCCCTTCTGTAAGCCTCAAGTGGCCCTTGGAAGAGTAGGGGGTTAGAGCACGCACATCAAGGGGTTATTGAGAGGACCAAATGGGATGAACCATGGGAAGAACTGACCAAGGTCAGGTCCCACATGATGGGCAGTCATAGGCACTGGGGATGGACAGAATTATTTTCCATTCCCCTATAGTAAGGCCTCTGACTAAACCCTCAACTACCCCAGGGACAGGCAGATGTATTTTCCATTTTGTAAAGATTGAAGATTCCATGTGGAAGGGTGTCATCCAAGGTCTAGTCAAAAGGCATTCAGGGTGCTGGGAGAAGTGGAACAGGCCAACTCTTATATCTGGGGGTGTAATGGTGCACCTCAATATACACTTATATAGTGGGTGCCTGTGTATAGAGACATTGCAAAATTTAGCATAGTTGGAGGAAAGAAGCAGAAAAAATCCCTGCCTCTTGGCCTGACATTCCACTGTGGGATCAGACATGAGAATGGAGGCACCCAGCATGTTAAGTGTGACATACTCTTGGCTCTCTCTAGGTATGGTCAACTCCTCAAGGTCTCTGAAGGACATGGAAGGCTCATGAACCAAATGAAAATTTGAGTGGACTCTAGGTCAAGAACCCCTGTTGCTATTTCCACAGTTGATGGGGAACAGTGGCATGTTGGTAGTGGCGGGAACTGCAAGTTAAATCCCTGGGTCCCAAATCTGATATTTTCCATCTTGGTTTGATTAGTCCCCACCTGTGCCACACTTCAAAAAGTATTCATGGTCCCAGGAAAGGAGATGTGTTGAGCAAACTGCTACCCAAGTTGCCTAGATGCTCAATTGAGAGTGCTCAGCTGTAGGCAAGGTGGGGTTAGGTGGTGACTTTGCAACCAGAAGGACAATTTAGAGAGGATGCAACACTCACAGGTACTCAAAGAATATGGCCACACTTGGTGCATGAGCCTGAGGTTCAGGTACAAATAGGACCTCGGAAGATGGGTCCCCTTCACCAGGTATTTTAGGAATGCCTACTTTTGGAAGCACAGGCAATGTGCAGAACAGTGTCTGAAACTCCCTGCCTTTCTGGAGTACAGATTCATCTGGTAAAGGGACATGAGAGACAGACAGATATGTTCAAGGTCCCAGATGAAGGGAAGATTTGTTCAAACAATTGATAACAAGTGCACTATGCTTGACCATGTTCCTCAGTACTATGCTTGGGGATAGTCAAGTCTAAGAGTGAATGGGATGTGGGTTCAGGGCCTGGGGATGGCCAGGGGCAGTCATGGGAGCCCTTCACCCCCAAATAGATACCTTTGGTAGGGAAGGTGCGATGAAAGTAAAGTCCTCTCTGATTCTGCTGCCTATGCTCCTCTCATAGTGCCATTGGCTCTATACTTCAAATCTGGATGGATCATTCCAGTGGGGGCTTTTTTCATCCCTGGGACTCCCTCATCATCAAGGCTTCTATGGATCTGAAAATTCTGGGCTAGGAATTGCAGTGGAGTTCCCGTCATGTCAGTGTCCAGCTTGAGTTTCTAAATTCAAGGGAGGCTAAGTCAGAAGCTGAGGAGGTCTGCGAGTGGGTGCCTATGAATCTGAGCAAAAGACATAACTGGAGAAGGCAGGCACGATCTCCAGGAAAGTAATTTTGTTCAAGTATAAGAGGAACCTCAGAATGGACATCTGGTCTACCACTACGACTTAATTCTTCCTGTTTGGGTATGGTAGATTAAGGCTTTTGCATCTGAATGGCTTGGGGATATTTTCTGCCTTTGTAAAGGCACATAAAAAGGCAGTCTTAGTGGTGAAACCTCCTCCTCTTCCAGCTCCGGTGTCAATTCTATGTCAGCTTCATTGGCAAGACTATTGACTATCCAGACATAGCAGCAGGCATAGCAACGCCTACAGATCTGGAGCCGCCTCTGGCTTTTGCATCATCTCTTGTGTTAGAGCCTAAGTCGTGGCTATTTTTAGGGCCCACCCTACATCTCGCACCAGCTCTAACAGATATGGATTGGGAGACTACTGGGGAAAAGTAGGATACCTGGGGGAGCATACTATTCTAGTGGAAACAAGCCGGAGGACATGGAACAGAACCTGGGGGTTGCCCACCTGGGGAAGGAGTATCCTGCCACTTCTGTGTTCTTAGAGAATGAGTGAAACTTCATCCCACAATACAGGTCCTGGTCCGGTTCTTTACCATATTAGGAGCTTGCCCCCTCCACATCCCTACCTCATTCAGCACTCACTATAAGTCTAGGTCTATCAATTCCCTTCAATCAGCTACTTGTGGCACCTGAGGGAGTGGGAGTGAGAGGATGTGCATCACAGTTGTGAGGACCTTATCAGACCCTATATAAAGGTGTGACCTAGGTCTGATGGGCTGTTAGAGGCATAGGAATCTACCTTTTATCTACCTTGTGGAGATGCATCTGTCACAGCCTTCAACTTCCTCTGGCCAGGGACCCAACCCTTTTCCATTCATAAAGAATGTTGCAGAATCCATCCTGGAGGTTCCCATCTGACTTTTACTAATAGTAGAATTCCCTAGGCTTTCAAAGAATTGCCTCAGACCCACTGTGACATGTGGAAGGTGATCATGGAGCTCCATCTACAAATATATACTGGGTGCCTATCTGTGCAGGGACATTGCAAAATTTATCATAGTTTGAGGAATGAAGCAGAAAAAAATTCCTGCCTCTTGAACTTCCATTCCACTGGGGAGTCAGTATCACATACTAGATTTCAATGCCATGAAGAGCATACAGCATGTTAGTTATGACTCAATCATGGCTCTTTCTAGGTATGTGAAAGTCCTCCTGGTCTTTGAAGGATATGAAGACCCCTGGACCAAATAATATAAGTGGATTCTGGGTCAAGGACATGGGGCTCCTATCTCAACAGTTAAGCTGGAAATTCTTGGTGGGGGTAGTGGCTGAGAAGTGCAGGTCAGATCCCAGGGTCCCTTGAATCTAACAGTTTCCATCTTGGGTTGATTTGTCCCCATCTGCACCATCCTCCAAAAAGTATCTGTGGTTCTAGGAAAGGAGATGTGTTGAACAAACTGCTACACAATCTGCTTGGAGGCTCAGTTGAGGGCTCTGAACTTTAGGGAGAGTGGGGAGAGGTGGTACCCCTGCCACCAGAAAAGCAATATGAAGGGGATGAGACAATTACAGGCATCAAAGAATATGACATCACTTGGTGCATAATCCTCTGTCTGAAGTACAGATAGGACCTCGGAAGATTGGGCAGGAGGTCCCCATTCACCAGATATTTAAAGATTAACTACTTCTGTAAGTACAGGACAATGAGCAGAGCAGTCTCTGTCCCTCCCTACCTCCCTGGAACCCAGATTCCTCTGTGGAAGGGCCAGTGGAGACAGATATGTGTCAAAGTTCTCTGATATAGGGAAGATTGTTCAAACTATTGATCACAAGCATCTTATGATTGTCCATGGTCCTCAGTCCCCTCCTTGGGGACGTTCTTAGCCACAGTCAAGTCAGAAAGTATTTTGTGTGTGGATTCAAGGCATAAGGATGGTAGGAGGAGCAGGTACAGGATTCCTATACTCACACACACACATGGATACCTTTGGAGGGGAAGGTGGGATGAAAGGGAAGGCTTCTCTGATCTGCGGCCTACATTCCTCTCACAGTACCACCAGCTGTATACTCTGAACCTGGCTGGACCATTTCACTGGGAACTTTTTCAAGTCTTTCATCATCAAGAAACTTGTGGGCTCTATGAATCTGAAAATTCTGGGCTCGAAATTACAATGGAGATCCCATTTTGTCTGTGCCTGGATCAAGTTACTGAATTCAAGGGATGCCAAGCCAGAAGGTGAGAAGTTTGGGGAGTGGCTGCCTGTGAACCTGAGAAGATGGCAGAAGAGGAGAAACCAGGCAGGATAATCAGGGCTGGGTTGTCCAGTAGCAAAAGGAATCTCAGAAGGGACATCTGTCGGACTATTACCTGGAAAGCTTACTGTTTTGGGTGTGGTGGGTTTGGGATTTTTGCATCTAAAAGGCTTGGGGATATTTTCTGACTTTGAAAAGGAACATGCAAAGGCTTCATGGTGGTAAGCCCACTTTCTCTTCCATTTCCTGTGTCACCTCCAGTGCCAGTTTAAATGTCAGCACTATCTCATTCTCCACTCCAGCAACAGGCATAGCCACATCTGTAGAGCTGGAGCCCTATCTGAATTTTGAATCATCTCTGTTATTAGAGCTTAATTCATGGCTATTTCTAGGGTCTGCCTTACATTAGGCAATAACTCTAATAACTGTAGATTGGGAGCCTGATGAGGTGGAGGAAGAGCCCTGCTGGGTGTAGACTATCCTCAGTGCAAGCAGGTAGGAGGAGATGGAACAGAACATGGTACCCAAATACATGAGCGAACAGTTTCCTGTCACCTTTATATTCCTAAAGAATCAGCAAACCTCATCCCCAGAGAACAGGTCTGGTCCACCTCTTCACTGGGTGAGCACCCTGCATCCTCCACATCCTTGGCTCACTTAGGAGTCACTGTAAGTCTTAGTTTTAAATTCACTTCTCTTGGCCTCTTGTGGCTCCTCACGGATTGTGAGTGAGATGACACAGAAAACAGGGTAAGCAGGTGAGCTATTGAATGCCAGACCCAGGTCTGATAGGCTGTTAGATATACAGGGGCTGATCAGATTTACTCTTTTCCTCTCCCCTGTAGAGATGCATCTGTCACAGCTTTCACCTAACCTACAGTCAGGAACAGTCCTACATGTGAAGAATGTTGCAGAATTCATCCTACAGGTCCCACCTGAGTTCTAGTAGTAGCAAGGATCTCTGGGCTCTCAGAGAATTGCCCTAGCCCTATTGTTACATGTGGAAAGGTGATCATGGAATGCATCAACAAATATATACTAGTTACCTATGTGTGTAGGGGCATTATAAAATTTGTCATGGTTTGAGGAATAAAGGAGTAAAAGTCCCTGCCTCTGGGGCTTTCATTCCACTGGGAAATCAGACACATACACAAGTTCTCACGAGCATACAACATGTTAGGTGTGAAGCCATATGGGTCTCTTGGTATGGGCAAGTCTTCCAGGTCTCAGAAGGTAATGGAAGATCCCTGGACATCATGAAAATGTGAGTGGACTCTGGGTCAAGAATGAGGGGTTCCTAACTCCACAGTTGATTGGGAAGAGTAGGGTGGGGGTAGTGGCTGGAAGTGCAAGTCAGATCCCTGCGTCTCCCAAATCTGAGGATGCCCATCTTGTTTCAATTTGTCCCCCTGGTACCATCCTCCAAACAGGATCCATAGTCCCAGGACAGGAGACTTGTTGGACAAACTGCTAACCAATCCACCTGGATACTCAGTTGAGGGTGCTCACACGGTGGGGTTAGATGGTACCCCTGCCACCAGAAGCTCAATATGAAGGGGATAAGACACTAGACACAGGTAATCAAAGAATATGATAGCACTTGGTGCATGAGCCTCAGGTTGAGGTACAATTAGGGCCTGGGAAGATCATGCAGGGGTCCACTTTGACCACATATTTACGTAATGCCTACTTTGGAAGCACAGTACAATGAGCATAGCAATAAATGTCCCTGCCTGCACTCTTGGGCCCTGATTCCCCCAGGGAGGGGTAGGGAAGAAAGACATATATGTGTCAAGATTCCCTGATATAGGAAAGATTTTCCAAACTATTGATCATGAGCCCACTATGATTGACCATGTTCCTCAGTCCACTGTTGGGGCACTATAAGTCACTGTCATTTCTGAGAGTGTTTGGGGTGTAGATTCTGGCCTAGCAATAGGAAGAGGCAATCACAGGACCCTTCCCACACACACATGGAAAATGTCAGAAGGAAAGGTGAGAGAAAAGGGAATGCCTCACTGATCTACTGCCTAACTCTGCTCTCACGGTGACATCTTTTCTGTAATTCAAACCTGGATGGATTATCCCAGTGGGCACTTTTTTCAGTCTGTCATCTTTCTTATCATCAAAGAACAGGTGACCTCTATGGATCAGAAAATTCTGGGCTTGAATTTGCAATTGAGTTTCCATCCTCTCTGTGTCCAGCTTGAGTTAATGAATTCAAGAGATGATGGGCCAAAAAGTGAGGAGGTCTGGGAGTGGGTCTTTTGAGCCTGAGCAGAGGACATAGCTGGAGATTCCAGGCAGGATTTCAATAATTTGGGTTGATCATGAAAAAGGGGACCTCACAAGGAACATCTGGTATACCACAACCCTGGAAAGCTTCCTTGTTTGGGTGTTGTGGGTTTGCACATTTGCATTTGAATGACTTGGGGATATTGTTTGTCTTTGAAAAGGTACCTCAAAAAGCCATCATGGTGGTGAACCCTCCTCCTACTCCAGCTCCAGTGTGAACTTGAGTGTCAGCTTCATTGCCAGTGCTATCTCCTGATTCAACCCCAGCAAAAGGCATAGGAACACCTGTAGAGCTGGAGCCCCCTTTGGCTTTTGTACCATTTTGGTGTTAGATTCTAACATGGCTATTTCTAAGATCCATGCTACATCTGGAACTACTTCTAACACCTGTGCATTATGAGCCTGCTTGGCATGAAGAGAACAGCTGGGAGCAATTTGTCCTCAGTGCTAGCAGGCAGAAGGAGCTGGAACAGAAGCTGGTGCCCACCATCCTGTGCAAGGAGTTCCATCACCTGTACCTTTGTAGAGAATGAGCAAACATTCATCCTCACACAACAGGTTCTGGACCAGTTTCTCACCAGGTACCCACCCAGGCACCTTCATATCACAGTTCACACAGTATTCACTGGAGGTCTTGATATGTCAATTCACTTCTCTCAGCCTGTCATTGCTCCTAAAGGAATAGGACTGAGAGACACACATCACAAGTTTATCATGAGGACCTAAGCAAATAATCTATGGAAAGGGCTAACCCAGTTTGGATGGGCTGCTAGAGGCAGATGGGCTGAGTAGATTTATTATTTTCCTCTTCCCTGTGGAGATGTATCTATCACAGCCTTCACCTAACCTCTAGCCAGGGAAGGTTCCATTTTCTATTTGTAAAGAATGTTGCAGAATCCATGCTGCAGGTCCTTTCTGAGTTCTAGTAATAGTAGGGCTCCCTGGGCTTTTGGAGAATTGCTGCAGATGCACTGTGACATGTGGAAAGGTGATTGTGGAGCTCAACAAGAAATACAGACTGGGTACCTATGTATGCAAGGGCATTGCAAAATTTAGCATAGTTGGAAGAATGAAGGAGAAATAAACCCTGTCTCTTGGTCTTTCATTCCACTGGGGAGTCAGACACACACACTAAATCTCATAAGCATGGAGGGCAAGAGCTTGTTAGGTGTGAAGCACTCATGGCTCTCTTTAGGTATGGGTAAACCCTCCAGGTCTCAGAAAGGCATATAAGTCCTCTGGACAGAATTAACATGTAACCAGATTCTGGTCAAGAATGAGGGGCTCCTATTTCCACAGTTTATTGGGAATAGTAGGGTGGGAGTAGTGACTGGAAGAGCAAGTCATATCTCTGGGTCTCCCAAATCTGCTGATTCTCGTCTTGGTTCAGTTTGTCCCCACCTACACCATCCTCCAAAAAGGATCCCTGGTCCTAAGGAAGGAGAAGTTTTGGGCAAACTACTACCCAATCTGCTTGGATACTCAGTTGTGGTGCTCAGCTATATGTAAGGTGGGGTTAGGCAGTGCACCTACCACCAGAAGGAAAATAGGAAGGTGATGAGATACCACTCACAGGTGCTCAAAGAATATGACAGCACTTGGTTCATAAGCCTCAGGGTGAGATACATTTTAGGACCTTGGAAGATGGGGCAGGAGTTCCTCTTTGACCAGGTATTTAATTAGTGCCTACTTTGGAAGCACAGTGCAATGAGCAGAGCAGTCTCTGCCTCTCCATGCCCTCCTGGGGCCCTAATTCCTCTGTGTAAGGGGCAGGGGAGACTGACATGTATGTGTCAAGTATCCCTGATACAGGGAACATTTTTCTAACTATTGATCATGAGTCCTCTATGATGACCATATTCCTCAGTCTCTTGTTCAGGGACTATGAGCCACTGTCAGTTCTGAGATTGTTTGCAGTATGTATTCCATGCCTGTGGAAGGGCATGGGCAGTCACAGGGGTCCTCCCCCTCCACACACACAAGGAAATCATTGGAAGGGAAGGTGAGAGGAGAGGGAAGGCCTCTCTGATCTGATGCCTAACTCCTTACACAGTGTCATCTGCTCTATAATCCGCACCTAGCTGGACAGCCCTAGTGGAGCCTTTTTTCAGCTCCCAATCTCTCCCAGCCTCAAGGACCTCTTGGGCTCTATGAATCTGAATATTCTGGGATTGAAATTGCAGTGGAGTTCTTATCCTGTCTATGCCCAGCTTGAGTTTCTGAATTCAAGAAAGGATAAGCCAGAAGTAAAGATATCTGGGTGTGAGTGCCTGTGAGTCTAAGCAGAGGCCATAGCTGGAGAACCCAGGCAGGATCTCCAGGGCTGGGGTATTCCAGGAGCAAGGGGAACCTCAGAAGCAGATCTGGTGGAAAACTATCAGGGAAAGTTTCGTGCTTTGGGTGTGGAGGACTTGGTATTTTGCATCTGAAAGGTTTGTGTATATGTTATGCATTTAAAAGGAACCTGAAAATGTTGTCTTGGTGTTGAACAACCCTTCTCTTCCTTCTCTAGTGTCAGCTCCAGAGCCTGCTGCAATCCTAGCACTTACTCCTGCTTTAGCACCAGCACCTGTAGAGCTGGAACGTCCTCTACCTCTGGATTTTGGAGGTAGAACAAACTTCATGGTCCATTCTTAGATCTGACTGTGTACTTACTGTGCATATGCTGCCAGCTTCTGAGATGGTGGAAAAAAATACCATCAGTTTTGGAACTGGATACAACTCCAGTCCTGTGTACATAATCCCTGGACCCATGTGAGGTGTAGCAGTTTGATATGGTTATGAATTCCAAAAACAGATATTGCATTATGTTTGTAAACTGGCCTGTACCTGAGTATGATTAAGTTACAATTAGGGATTTGATTGGGTCATGTCAGCAGGGTGTTGAGATAAAAGTCATGGCAAAGAACAGAGTTGAGGGCTTTTGATGTTGTAGTTTGATGCTGAAGCCTTAAGCTGGAGCCCTGGGAAGTAAGCACACAGAGGAAAGAGTAGTAAGCCCCAGGAAGAGAGGAACCTTGTGCCTGGGAAGAAGGAAGCCTTGGAAAGAAAGGAACCCTGACTCCAGAGAGAAGCAAGACCTGGAAAAAGAGGAACCCAGGAAGCCTGAATGCTCACAGACATCAGCAGCCATCTGCTCCAATGCATGAAAATAGACTGGTGAAGGAAGTAATATATGTTTTATGGCCTGGTGCTGTAAGCTCCTACCCCAAATAAATACTTTTATAAAAGCCAGCAGATTTCTGATATTTTGCATCAGCACCAATTTGGCTGACTAATACAAGAAGCATTTGAAGATTTGGAGCCAGACCAAGGAACAAATGATACATTAGCTCTCCTTCTCCATCTTGGATCAGACCAAAAAATGGAACCATCCATCCCCTCTCTGTGACATGTTTCTTTGTATTCATTATTTTTCATGGTTAGATTTACATTTTTCATTTAAAATACATATTAAATTAATTTATTTACTATTACCCTGTTGCAGTGTGAATATCAGTGTCTTAGATACATTTGATGTTGAGCCACCATTGTCATTGTCTGGTCTCCACTTGTCAGTTATACTCCATTCTCACATCCTTTGCATGCTAATAACCCTGATCTCCTTTTGTTCTCTTGCATCCCCATGCCCTGGGTCCTACTCACAGCATGTGGAGTGTTTTAGGGAACAGCCTAGAGTTTAATTCAGTCAGGGAGGAATCCTTATTTGACAGTACAGCTCATGGAGGTTAAGAGGTCAGATAGAATGTCAGGGAACAGGGATTGGAACCCAAGCCTGTGCTCACAGAAGGACATGTGTCTGTTGTCTGATTCACCCATTTGTGATTTGGACCATTGCTTCTTCTGCCCTCTGCTAAGGACTTAAACCTACACAACTTTTCTAAGTCTGGCAGAGTCTGTCCAAGAGATTATGGCTTTTTCGATATACGACCATAATTGAACAGGTGGCTATGGGCGTCCCTGTGGCATCCTGGAAATTTTCCTCATGATCTCCCATAAGTAGGGTATAGATGAGGCATCAGGAGGCTATGGGAACAGGTAGGTGGAGGTCTTGGTACTCCAGAGGATGACAGGGAGGAATGCCCAATTTGGCCAGGTGCTCACTGGGGATGCCCATCCAAGAGAAGTACCTTGGAGACAGGCTGTGGAAGGAGCATGGGATGGTCTTAGAAATTCCCCAGGACTCCCCAAAAACCTGAGATTCTTATGCCTGGGCAAGGAAAAGCCCTGGGCCTTATTTATGGTTTCTACAATTTTAATTAGATTTATCATCACCTCCCTTCAACATTTAGAGGCATTTTCCTCTTCTAATTCAGTATCAAGAAAGATTTTTTTTTCTCTCTAAATTAACTTGTATTCTTCATTCAATTGGATAAGGTTTCTTCCCTGAGCTTTCCCTTTTGAACTTTCTGACAGGAAACTCAGAGCTACATTTTCTCCTTTGTTGCTGCAAACCTTCATTCTACATTTCTATTTATCTTATCTTTTAAGACATCATAACTTTTTAAAAAATATTAATTCACTATTAGTTTACGGAGCTCTTTAATGTGTTCACAGGCTTAAGCTCTTTTGATAGGATTCAAAAATGAAGCCCTTAAGAGTCATTAAGCAAGTCCTACACTGGGGAAAGGTAATGCATTTAAATACTGAGTTTGGCTTAGGGAGTGGACACATTTGAGCAACATGGAGGCTCTCAGGAGGAAACTCTCAGGTACCCTGCAGCTCTAGGCCTAGTTGAAATTTCAAGCACACAGTTTCATAATCATAGTCATCAGTATCAAGAGCCCATTATTGGACCATCCTTCTTCATTGGTCTTTGTCCTTGCATTTGGGACATTGTTGCTGCTCCTTTGGGGAGTATGACAGAATTCCCCAGAATGGGAACTCAACACTTTTTCAGTTGTTGTATGAAATTCTACCCATTATGTCAATACCCAATAAATATCTGAACATATTTGTATACCTTATATACATGCCCTGGAGAACTACCTTCCACCCATCAATGACATCCCCCATCAATGGCATCCCCCACCAATGACACCACACATCAGTGGTCCTCCCCTGCTGTAGGGAACCCTGCTGTGATCCAAAACATCTTAAAAAATGAAGTCTAATTTATTTCCAAATTCAATTAATAGGAAAACAAAACAGTCATGATAGGTTTAAAGTTTAGAAATGGAATACATAATGATTTAGAAAAAATAAACTGAAGTAAGAAATAAACTGGGGTATGAATAAAATGAAAATTATCATAAATTTTTTTTTGACATTTTGCCTTTCATCATTGTAATAGGTGCCCTGCATGTACAGTGGCAAGGCAATCTTTTCCACCTTTCCCTCAATGTCTACATCCCTTTTTTTTTTTTTTTTACTATGTGTTCAAAAAAGCTTTAGGTCACAGTAAAGTCACATATAGAATATTGGGGACTCCCACATACCCAAGATCAAACCCTTTTCCCCCTTCCCCAGAAATGATCTTTTCACATGTGGATATTATTTTGCTGCAACTGATATACAGATATTGGTTTACATTGTGATTTACATTATAGACTATACACTTTTATAAATTTTTGGTGAAATGTAACATGGCCTGTATCCATCATTACAGGATCATGCAGAACACTTCCATTGCCCCCAGTTACCCCCTCTTGCATCTATTCTATTCCTCTCTCCCCCTCCCCTTAGGGCCCATAGTGACACCCAAGCTTTACTGCTTGAAGGACAAGATTCATAGATACTTGCAACAATGCTGGGGGCTTGACACACTAGTCTGTCCTCCCCCATTGGGGGCCAACCATGCTCTCAAGAGACACCCTTCCCTGTGTCTGAGAACATCAGGCCTGCCCAGGATGGGGGTATAACACATTCCCATTCCTTGTATGGGTCTCTACCCACTGATATAACACATTATGACAGGATGACTGGGTGGGTCTCCCTGGCCCTGAGTGATTACTATCAAGCACCAGCTGAATGCAGCTAGAAAACAACCTTGAATGAAAGAGGGAAATGGTAAAGACAAATGAGTTTATATGGCTAAGAGACTTCAAAATGAGTCGGGAGGTCATCAGAGAAGTCACGCTTATGCACGTCTCAGCAGCATCTCAGAGACAGCCAAAGTAGATACAACCCCAGGTAGTGGTGCTCCTGAGGGCTACATAGACACCCAGGTCCCACTGTTATGATGGATGGCTTTGGAGTTTAGTGCCTTGGCAGTGGCCCCTACTTTGGAACTTGTGCTCTTATGTGTGACAGATTTGAACTCAGATGTCACCTCTCTACATATGCCTCTTGTTACTTTTACTGAACCTGTGATTGGTGCTGGGGTTGGTGTATGCTCAGGAGATTTGAATCTCTGTACTGTCTATGTGCCAGCTGGGCCCTGACCCTCAGCAGTGTTGCAACACTAGCTCTCCAGTTCGTTGGACTTACCTAGGTCAGCTAACAGGGAGGTGAGGATGGTCAACCACCACACCAGGGAACCTAGCGAGTCTAAAACTGCAAGCAATAGAATCCCATCCATCAGCCGTGTGGGATCTAAGCCCCCTCTCAATTTAGAGGTGGAGTGGACATCACCATCCCAGGGCCCTCAGGATGGAAGAATAAAATAAGAATTAGAGTAGACTTATTGGTATTCTACTATAGAATTATTCTGACTCTAGCAATGGAAGAAACTGTATCACTGATGTGAAGACAATGGCCGTGAGAGTTGCTGAGGGCAGGGAGAGGGAATAAGAGGTGTGATATGGTGGCATTTTCAGGACTTAGAGTTGTCTTGAATGATATTGCATAGACAGATGCAGGACATTATATATCCTTCCATAACCCACTGAATGGATTTGGAGAGAGTGTAAACTACAATGTAAACTATAATCCTTGTGGAGCAGCAGTGTTCCAAAGTGCATTCATCAAATGCAATGAATGTGCCACACTGATTAAAGAGGTTGTTGATGTGAGGAGTAGGGGGGTGGGGACTGGTGGTATATGGGGACCTCTTATATTTTTTAATGTAACATTTTATGTGATCTACACATCTCTAAAAATTTTTTTAAAAGGGTCATTAAGCAGAGACATTCTTGTCATGTTCTCTCTGTTCTCACAAAATGAGGACTGCAAGATATACTTAGGAACTTTCCCATGGGAATGGCTAGAGAATGGGGAAGTATGCAAAGAAGAGTGGGACAGGGAATCATGGAAAGGTTTTGTAAACACCGTTAATCCTGGGAGTTTAGAAGCAGACCTCTCAATTCTCATCAGGTCTTCTCAAATTGAATGAGACAGGTGCACATGGGAACCTGTTCAAGGCTTTCCCAAGAATCCCAGAGTTATATGAGCCGCCCATTGACAAGTCCATAACAGCACAGTGAATGTTCCAAGATGAGTCTCCCCAAGGAACCAGCCCATCCCCAAATCCTCCCTTGGTGTGGGCCCTTGTGCCTAGTACATGATAGGTGGTCATTTAAGAGAGTTGCTTTCCATGGGGAGCTAGAAGAAAAGCAGCTGGAATCTGATGGAGAGCGATGCACTGGTGCCAACAGTAGGGTCATCCCCAAATGCCCAAGACAATCACAGGGATAAGAAGAAACCATCATAACTTGAGTAACAATGATTTTATATCAAAGTCCTTTCATTCCAGGAACATGATGGAGGCTGGAGGGTTTGGAGGTTGTCCCACAGAGCTGAGCATCTGCATATTTGGGTATAGTGAGGAAGATGATCCAGATCAGGGTGAGGATCCACAGACTTGACACATGGCTGATGGGTGGGCTTTCCAGCAGAAGGTAGAACACAGGATGTGGGTGGGGATAGATACCATGGAGCTGTAAAAGGGTAAGAGAGGCTGGTCAAGAGTGCTTCTGGTGAGCAACAGGGTAGAGCAAGCCCATCAGAAAGGGCAACAAGGCCCACTGCCCAGAATGTGCATTGGGGACTCAGGCTAATAGGGATGGGGGGCTCTGCTCTAGGAATAAGGGAAAGGACCAGGTCAAGGACAAGGACACAGGCCAGGAAGGGTCCCATGACCATGTCAAGTGGAAGCTAAGTTTCTTCAGCACCCAGGTAGAAGGACTCTCAGGACAAAGATTTGGGGATGTGGGCAGGAAGAGTGGTGCCTGGGGGATCTCCAAGATCCTGGAGAGGCCTTAGGGTGTTTATTCACTGCTGTTTAAACTCAAGATATGTTCAAACAAAGCAATGTTCTTGGGCACCAATGGAAGCCCCAGGATGGGATGGCCTGGTACACCTTCCCCAACATTGCCCTCTCATCAGGAAAGGAGAACAGCTGAGGGGCATGGGTTAGAGGACAGTGGTCCTCAGGAAACACAGAATCATCAATATTATAATCCAATCTTGCCCTTTTATGGGATCGTAAATGTCAGTGGGGTAAGGAGCTACTGGAGCTCATACAGAGAAGGCACTAGGTTCCCAGAGTGAGTGAATGAATGAGCAGACTGAATGTGGGAAAAAGCAGAAAAATCTACCTTTGCTTCCTCAGAAATGGCTTTGATTAGAGAGAATTTCAATGGAGCAGAACATTAAATAAATTTTTAACTAACAACAATAGTAATGCTGAGAAGTGTGCTTTCTCAAAATTTTCTCAAAATTTTCAAAACAATGTGTTACATTGACTTCTATCTGTTCAGGTAGCATTTGATCATCTCTTACTGCCTCTGTACTATTTTTCATTGGACTGTCAAATGGGCAGGAATTTAATGATCTTGAACTGACATTTGAACAATGGTCACAGATGGTTTTGCTACCCAAGGATAGAGCCTCTGTCTGGGATGAGTTCTGAGCATCATGCAGGATGTGACCCAAATTCCTCTTGGACAGCTTCTACAGAGTTGGAAAGAACAGGCCTCTCCAGGGCAGGGCCAGTCAGGGTTGATCACCTCTCCATAGGTAGGGGATCCATGATGGATCCTGACAGTGTCCATGAGTTCAAAGAATGGAGCTGGTTGCCAAGGAGGACAATGTGACTAGAGTTTATAGGACAGCACTCTCAAGGGAGGAAGCTGGAGGTTGTGCAGAGAGCTACCCAGGGAGAGAGAAAGAAAGAGTACACACTACAGGGCTGTGCAGAAGTCTCCCAGTGGTCTTTCACTGAGCACAGTGCATGTACGAAGAGCTACATAAGGCCTCTCTAGACAAAGAACAAAACCACCAGAAAGGAGCAGGCAGAACAATCCTCAGAGTTCATAAAGGATGGGGAATAGTTCATGTTCTTACCAGTCAGGGTGGAAAATTTCATAATGCAGGTGGTATGAGGTAGAGCACTCAGAGGTCTACCTCAGTTGATGAATAATTGGTATGAAATAAATTTGTAAAGCATATTAATAATTGTATAGCATTTCAAATCAAGTAGAACTAACAAATTCAACAAATTGGCAGATTACAAGATTAATATTAAAAAATTAGTTGTCTTTCAAAAATCCAAAAAAGAGTTATATGAAATTGAAACTAAGAAAACAATTCCTTTATATTAGCTTCTGAAATAATAAAATATTTAGGAGCAAATTTAAACAAGAAAGTGACAGACACATACACTGATAAATAAAAAAACATGAATAAAGGAAATTTTAAATGACTTAAATAAATGGAAAAAATACTGTGTTCATAATTAGAAAGTTATACTATAGTTAAGATGTCATTGATACCCCCCAAAATCTTCAAATTTAATGCAAAACCTATCTAAATTCAGCAGCATTTTTTTCAGTAATGGGAAAACCTATTCTCAAACCACATGGAAACCGCATACCTCTGAACAGTCAAAACAGTTTTGAAATAGAACAAAGTAGAGGGTGACACTTCTTAATTTCAATATTACTATAAGACACAATACAGAATATAGCTATGGCATAGAGATAGATTTATAGACCAATGGAATAGAACTGAGCATTAGGAATTAACTCACATATTCAGGTTGACTGATTTTGGACAAGGGACCCATGTATATAAAATGGGAAAAGAGTTGTTCCTTTAATGAATGGTATAGGAAAAACCAGATGTCCACATGCCGTTACCTATACCATAAGGAAATATGAACTCAAAATGTTCCTAGGATCCAAATTTTAGAGCTAAAATCTGAACACTTTAGAAGAAAACATAGGGAAAACACTTCATGATCTTTGATTTGGCAGTGATTTTTTAAGAAATGACACCAAAAGCATTGAACAGCAAAAGGAAAATAGATAAAATGGACTTTGTCAGAATTAAAAAAAACAACTTCTTAAAATCAAAGAACATTATCAGGAAAGTGAAAATACATCTCACAGAATGGGAGAAATTATATCTGATGGTGGTTTAATATCCCAAAATCATAAATAACACTTTCATCTCTATAAGAAAAAACTGGAAAATACAATATAAAAATGGACGAATGACTTAAATCGACATTTCTCCAATGAAGATTCTGAAACAAGCATGTGAAGAGATGCTCAACAGAGATAGTCATTAGGTAAATGATACTCAAAACCACTGTGAGGCACCACTTCACAAACCCATAACTACTATGGCTATTATTTTTCTAAAATCATGGAAAATAACAAGTGTTAGCAGAGATGCTGAGAAATTGGAACCTGTACATTGTTAGTAGTGATATGCAACCCCTTGAATATTAGTCTGGCTGGTCCCCAGAAAGTCAAGTATAGAATTAACATATGAATCAACATTTCCACTTCTAAGTATACTTCCCCCAAGTATATTCCCCTTAGGTATATATCAAGTAGATATTTATACATCATTTTTCAACAGGAGCATCATACTCAATAACCAGAGGAGGAAGCAACTTAAGTAACCATCAAGTAGATGCAAGGATGAACAAAATGTGTTGTAAACATACAATAGATATTTTTCAATAAAAGATGAATTTATGATGCATTCTACAACATGAATGAAACTTGAAGACATTTTCTTGAGTGGAATTAGACAGAAATGCAAGGATATTTATGATTTCACATATAGGAAATACCCAGATTAAGCAAATTTATAGAGACAGCAAATAGAATACAGGTTACCAGTGTAAGCAGTGGGGTCAGAATGTGGAGTAATTGCTCGATATGTAAAGGATTTAATTTCAGTATGCTGAAAGAGTTTCAATATGAATGCTGGTGATGGTAGGGCCTAATTGTGAAAGAAATTAATGTCATTGAATTATACATCTGAAAGTTGTTAAAATGGGATGTTTGAGTTGTATGAAAGTCACTACAATAACAAGTTGAAACATTGCTATATTTATAACAACTTGAAATGATATTTTTGTTGTATTGGATGAAATGAAATACATTCTTATAATTAGTTTCACCTGCTTCTTTTTAGTTTTTTGAATAGTGGCTACTAGCCAGTATAAAATTACATATGGGTCTTCCACATTTCTCTTTGGCAAGAATGAAGTAGAGCTACAAATACACACACACACAAATTTCCAGTACGTATAGAAAATTTCTCGAAGGACTGAAAAGAATCACTTAATATTCATCATCTTGGAGTAACATACTGGAGATCTAAGTTGGAAGAAACCTTACTTTGCATTAAATTTTATAATGTTTAACAAAAGAATAGAGTCAGTAGGATGTTTAAACTATTGTTAAGAGAAATCAAACTATGTGCACAGTCCTAGTGCTTTACCATTTGTAAGGTGCTTTCTCATCCATCATTTCCTATGCATCCATACTGTAAAAAGGCAGCAGAGTATGAAAATAAAATACTTGGCAGGATGATTATTCTGTGGGTTTATTTGATCAGTTAACAATTCATGAATTCAGGCAGCGTCACAAACTGCACAGGGATAGAAGTTCCACCAAGACAGAAAAAAAAAACAAAAAAAAGAGATTAGACTGTGAATGTGTAAACTTAAAGAAAATGTTGAATTGGTGACCTTGGGGTTATGTCTGACACCCAGGGGGCAAAAGACTTCCATACTTTCTACTTATACTTTCAGGATCTGTTAGAGATATATCTTATATTTATCAATGTCCCCCTTTGATCTACCTCAACAAAGCTCTGTCAGAAGTTGACCTGTGCAAATCACCATCAATCCTTATTTGCCATATTCCTTGAAGAGGATTAGCCTCATTCTCATCATATCCCTTTTTCATTTTCCTTGTAATGTTTCAATCATAGAGACATCATCTTCCAGGTAATTGGGAGCAACTCAGCTTTTAAGACTTTGGCAAGGCACAAAGGATCAGGAAGGGCAGAGTAATAGCTACAGGAGAATAAAGCCAACAGCATACGGGTGCCTCAAAGCCAGGGACCCAGCCCCCAAATTAAATCCTCTGAACTTGTCCCAAGGTTACCACATGACCAGTTCATTCGGTACACTTATTTTTTGCTTAATATCTTTGACTGACTATTCTACTCATTCAGATTGTTGTATAGAGAACACCCTTTTCTATTAAAAGGTCATGAGTGCTCCCATGATGGTAGGAACACCTAGTACCCTTCAGTTCTGGACACTAAATCTGTCTCAATATTTAATTTAGGTTGTACATTTTCAGTGACTTTGAGGTTATCATGAAATTCCCTCTAAAAATATAATTTTTTTTGGATGGCTTACTTAGTTTAGAGAATTCCAGGGAGGGAAACATGGATCTGATACTATTCCACCCTTCATCAGGTTTTCAATGAGGGTGCTTTCTTAAGTAGATCAGGTTTCCAAAATTGTGGTCTTAATTTGCAAGAAAAAAACTTCAAATTTAAAGTATCTTTGGAGTAAGGCAGAAACTAAAGTGAGGGCTGGAATCAGGGAAGCAACATTAGATCTCCCTAACCAGCAAGGAGGAGATGCCCTGTATAAGTCAGGGTTCTCTAGGAAAAGAGAACCCCCAAGGGATATCTGAAAATATGAGATTTTATAAGATTGCCCCACATGACAGGAGATGCACAATTCCAAATCTCATCGGGCAAGTTGCAAGATTGGAAGTCGATGAAGGTTTTCAATCGATTTATGAAAAGATGGCTGACTTAAATAGAGATGAAGATTCTCTCCTCAAATCATTGCTTTTTTTAAGGCTTTCAACTGACTGGATGAGGCATCACTTATTGTTGAAGGCAATCTCCTCAGTTGAATGTAGATGCAATCAGCAATAGGTGCAATCAAATACTAATGATTTAAGTCCACAAAATGCCCTTACAATGACAATTACACCAGTGTTTGCTTGACCAAATAACCAGGCACCATCACATGACTATGCTGACCCTTGAACCTAACCATCACAATCCATCACTTTAAAACTTAAAAGCCATAAACATCATTTTAAATCACACTAAATCTCTCAATAAAACAAATGACATATTTTTCACTAACAATATTCAACTGACATGTGTAGAACTGTAAATGTACTAAATCACTTCAGAATAAGGTGCAAGTCATTGGTTAATAGTCATTTTTAACTTGATATTATTACATGAAACTAATACAACTTATCTTATATGACAAGGGGATAAGATCGGGAAGAAAACAAAGATTTTTTTTATTTCTGTACATTCACATACAATCTCATAACAACACAAGAAAGACATACCCATAACCATTACAGTCCTCATTTCTGTAACTGGTCACATGGTTGTGATGCATACCATCTTCCCCTACCCATTTCACGTTCCCTCTACCCTCAACAAGCACTTCCGATGGCCATGGTTCTTGCATTGACAGTGTGAACCAACCTTCATTCCTGAAGTTTTTGGGCCATTGGTAGACTTGCCTGGATTGGATTGTTGCAAATTTCCATTAACTTTAATCCTGGGCATAGTAGTACTAAAACATGGCCTAGGGGATAGACTGCATTCCTGGTAAGCACCTCTTTACCTCCATTGTATAGTTTTAATCCTATTTCCCCTTGATAGTCAGGATCAATCACCCTGGCCAATACAGTAATTCCCTAACTTACATGTTGATTTAGATTCATGAGGAGCCATGTGGCAGTCTTAATTTCCAGTTTCCTGGAATCATTGTTGAGAATCCTAGTGAAGGTACTTCTCTTTTTGGAATTAAGACCTGTAGACCAGCAGAGTTTAAGACTGCAGGGACAGAAAGCAATTTTCTTTCTAGTGGCTCACTAGGGGGAATAATGAGTGATGACACTCTACTCACCACACCTTGATTACTAGACCCATGAATACTGGCTATGGGAGAAACCGCACCTTAGAATGGATGCTGATTTAGAGTATACAATGTGACCTAGAGAACACTTCCTTAACCCTGCAATGTATTGCCACCAAGTAGACACTGTAATTGAGTCTTTAAAAGGCCATTTCACTATTTTACCAATCCAATTGCTTCAGGATGATGGAGAACATGGTAAAATGGGTGGATTCTATGGGCATGTGCCCATTCCCATGCTCCATTTTCTGTGAAGTTATTTTCTTGATCCAGAGCAATGCTGTGTGGAACACCGTATGAAGAGTGAGCTATTCAGCAAGTCTATAGATGGCAGTTTTGGGGGAAGCATTGTGTGCATGGAAGGCAAATCCATATACATAGTGCAAAATTCTACCTGTTTCATTATGAAAGTGTTCCAATGCAGTCCATCTGTAAATCAGAGAAAAGGCTGATACCTCAAGGAATGGTGCAATATTGGGCACTGTGTGTTGGTCTCTGCTACTGGCAGATTGGACACTCAGTACTGGCTCTAAACCGGTCAACCTGGTTAAGCAGAGGTCCATAGGCTGAGCCCATGCATTACTTCTATCTCTACAACCACGTATATTTTGTTCATTAGCCCTTTTGGCAAAAACAGGAGTGGCTATCCACAGAAAAGGTCATCAAATCCATTTGATTATTAAAATTCTTCAGTAGACTTGAAGTCACCCTTGGGAGAGCATTCACATGGGATACAATTATAGTTTTCTTTTTTTTTTTTTTTAACTTTCTCACAGATCTCTTTGTTACCAATTTTCCAAACAATTTTTCTACAACTGCTTTCCATCCAGCCAAACTGTTATCCATAACCCATGAGTCAGTTCGCAAAAGTACCTCTGGGGAAATAGATATACAAGTCCAGGAAGCAGAGCACACTCCAAACTCTATAAATCCTAACAAGGAAATGGACTTGGCCCAGTGGTTAGGGCATCCGTCTACCACATGGGAGGTCCGCGGTTCAAACCCCGGGCCTCCGTGAACTGTGTGGAGCTGACCCATGCGAGTGCTAATGCGCGCAAGGAGTGCCATGCCATGCAGGGTTGTTCCCCGCCTAGGGGAGCCCCACGCGCAAGGAGTGCGCCTGTAAGGAGAGCCGCCTAGTGGGAAAGAAAGTGCAGCCTGCCCAGGAATGGTGCCTCCCACACTTTCCCGGCTGCTGACGACAACAGAAGCGGACAAAAGAAACAAGAGGCAGCAAATAGACACAGAGAACAGACAACTGGGGGAGGGGGGAGGGGAATTAAATAAATAAATAAATCTTTAAAAAAAAGAATCCTAACAGGTCTACTCCAAGACATATATTTATCAAATTGTCATGTACTCAAGACAAAGAGAGAATACTGAAAACAGCAAGATAAAAATGATCAATCACATATAAAGGAAGCTCATTAAAATTCAGTGTTGATTTTTCACCTGAAACAATGGTGGTGAGAAGGCAGTGCTCTGACATAGTTAAGGTGATAAAAGAAAAAATTGTTTCCCAAGAATTCTATATCCAGCAAAGATGACATTCAAAAATAAGGCAGAGTTCAAAATATTCACAGGTAAAGAGAAATCAAGAGAGTTGTCACAAGAAATCTGTTCTTCAAAAAATACTAAAGGGAGTTATGCAGGTTGAAAGGGAAAAAAAAAACAGGAGAGAAAGAGTTGGAGGAGAATGCAAAAAGGAATATTATGAAGATTAAAAATAGATAAAAGAAATAAAAAATAATATATGACATATATAAACCTAAAGAAAATATGGCCTATATAAAATTAGCAGTTTGATATTGTTTATGAATTCTAAAAAATAAATATTGGATTATGTTTGTGAACTGGTCTTTTATTCTGGGCATATTGTATTAGATTCAGAGGTTTCACTTTTACTGGATTAAATTATGATTAAGGTTTTAATGGGCCACATCAGTAGGCTATCAGTAGAATGTCACAGAGAAAATTACACAGCAGAGAAGACAGTTGGAGTTTTGATACTGGAGTCCGGGAAGTAAGCACAGAGAGAAGGCTCCATTAGACATGGCGGAGGCCTCAGGAAGAGGCTGATAGTTATAGCTGGCCTTGTGAAGAGAGCAGAAGACCTGAGTTCAGAGAGAAGGGAGCCCTGGGAGAGAGACAAGACTTATCCCAGCCTGTGGCTGAGATTAGAAGCTGAGACCACAGAGCCTTGGGAGGAGGAGGAAGACTGAACCCTCACAGATGTCACCCGAATGGCAACAGAATCTGGGTGAGAAAATACCACTTATGGTACCTAGAATTGAACTCTTTAGGGACTTGTGACTGTAAGCTTCTACCCCAGATAAATACCATTTATACATGCCAACAGATTTCTGGTACTTTGCATCAGCGCCCATTTGGAGACTAAGGCAGTAAGCAATATTTTGGAAGTAATAACATTGAATCTTAAATGATTCAATTAACTATAAACTAACTATAATCTATTGTCTATATGTATACTATAGTAACTATACTAAATAGCAGACAAAATAGACTTTGAATGCAAAATTATCATAAGAGAAAAAGGCCACATAGATGAGTAAAATGGTTAATCTATTAAGAAGAAAGAAAAATCATAAAAATTTATACCCCTAATCAAGCTGCCCCAAAATACATGAGACAAATATTTTTAAAACTAAGTGGAGAAATAGATGCCTCTAAAATTATAGTTGGAGACTATAATACACCATTATCACATTAAGACAGAACACCTCAACAGAGAGTCAATAAAGAAACAGAGAACTTGAATAGTACATTAGGGGATCCAAACCTAATAGCTATTAACAGAATATTATACTAAAATACAGTGGGATATACATTCTCAGGTGCATATGGATCATTCTCCAATATAGATCACATGCAAGGTCACAGAACAACTCTCAACAAATTCAGAAAGATTAGAATTATACAAAGTAATTTCTCTGACCACAATGGAATGAAGCTGGAAATCAATAAGGGACAGAGAACCAGAATAGGGACAAAGATATGGAAATTAACAACACATTTGTAGACAATCAGTGGGTCAAGGAGAAAAGTGCAAAATAAATCAGTAAATACTTTGAAAATAATGAAAATGAGAATACAACATATTAAAATATCTGAGATGCAGCAAAAGCAGAGCTGAGAGGATAATTTCTAGCCATAAATACCTATATTAAAACAGGAGAAAGAACTAAAAAATCATATCTAAATGCACCTGGAAGAACTAGAAGAAATACAGCAACCTAATATCAAAACAAGCAAAAAGAATGAAATAAAGATTAGAGCCAAGCTAAATAAAATTGGGAATGAAAAGGGCTCAAGAAAAAATTAATAAAACCAAAAGTTGATTCTTTCAGAGGATTAATAAAATTGGCAAACCCTTCGCTAGTCTAACAAAGAAAAATGGGCAAAGATTCAAATCCATAAGATAGAAAATGAGGGAGGAGCTATGACAACTGATCCCACAGAGATAAAGATTATTTTAAGAGGATACTTTGAAAAAGTTGTATGCCAATAAGATAAAAAACTTAGATTAAATGGAGAAATTTTTAGAAACTCACAAGCAGCTTACAT
The DNA here is from genome assembly GCF_030445035.2 of Dasypus novemcinctus. Lineage (NCBI taxonomy): Eukaryota > Metazoa > Chordata > Mammalia > Cingulata > Dasypodidae > Dasypus > Dasypus novemcinctus. Next base: position 19,553,938 of record NC_080674.1, read on the forward strand.
TGACAAAAGAAGAAATTGATGAATTCAACAGACCAATCACAAATAATGAAATTGAAATAGTCAGCAAAAACCTCTCAACTAAGAAGAGCCAGGACCGGGAAACGGACTTGGCCCAGTGGTTAGGGTGCTGTCTACCACATGGGAGGTCCGTGGTTCAAGCCCCGGGCCTCCTTGACCCGTGTGGAGCTGGCCCATGCGCAGTGCTGATGCGCGCAAGGAGTGCCGTGCCACACAGGGGTGTCCCCCGCTTAGGGGAGCCCCACGCGCAAGGAGTGCACCCATAAGGAGAGCTGCCCAGCTCGAAGGAGAGAGCAGCCTGCCGAGGAATGGCGCCACCCACACTTCCCGTGCCGCTGACGACAACAGACGCAGCAAATGGACACAGAGAACAGACAACCGGGGGAGGGGAGGGGAATTAAATAAATAAAAATAAATCTTTAAAAAAAAAAAAAGAAGAGCCAGGACCAGATAGCTTCACAGGTGAATTCTACCAGTCATTCTGGAAAGAACTAATACCAATTCTACTTAAAATCTTCCAAAAAATACAAGTGGAGAAAACATTGCCTAACTCATTTTATGATGCCAACAGCACCCTAATACCAAAGCCACATAAAGATATCCCAAGAAAAGAAAACTACAAACCAATCTTTCTAATGTATCTAGATGCTAATATTCTCAACAAATTACTTGCTAATCATATTCAACAATACATCATATGAATTATATACCATGACCATGTTACACAAGGATGGTTCAACATAGGAAAATCAAAGTAATATACCACATTAAAAATTTGAATGAAAAAAATGACATGATCATCACTATTGATGCAAGCAAAGCATTTGAAAAAATACAGCATCCTTTCTTGATAAAAAATACTTTAAAAAGTACAGTATGGTAAAGAAAAGGCTTAGAGTTAAGAAAAGCAAACCAGAAATTCAGTAACATATATTGACATCTGTATGTTAAGTGTTAAGCCCTAGCCATAGACCTCACACTAAAAAGAAAAGAGGAGAAGGGAAAAAAAGTGTGATTATTTTTGCCAATCATAGTTTTTACTAGTTTTAAAAATTTGTTAAGATTAATTTTTGTTTTGTATAAATCTAATATGAATATTTTATGTCTCACTTACTTGGCATTCAAATAAAGTCAATATTTGAAAAAAAAAAGTACAAATAGGAGAAAACTTCCTCAACATGATTAAGAGTATATATGAAAAACCCACATTTAATATCATATTCAATGGTGAAATGCCAAAGACTTTTCCTCTAAAATCTGGAAAAAGACAAGGATGTCAACTGTCACTGCTCTTATTTAACATTGTGTTATAAGTAATTGCTCAAGCACTTAGGCACGGAAAAGATATAAATGCATCCAAATTGGAAAGGAAGAAGTAAAACTCACTATTTGCAGATGACATGATCCTAAACATAAACAATGCCTGAGAAATCTAAAACAAAGTTTCAAGAGCTGATAAATGAGTTCAGTATAGTGGCAGGACATAAGATCAAAACACAAAAATCAGTAGCATTTCTGTATACCAATAATGAATAATCTGAAGAGGAAATCAAGAAAAAATTCCATTTTTGAGAGAAACTAAGAGAATCAAATACCTAGAAATAAACTTAACTCAAGTAATAATATTTTGACAATGCTCTTTTGTCAATAGTTAAAAAGGTTTAAAAAAATGCAAGTTATTGGTGATAGGATGAGATGTTATATATGTTTGTTTGATGTTATATATGTTTGTTTTGTAAGTTCACAACTATTATACATTTATTGTTTATGTATGCTTATGTATGAGTGACATATTTCAATAAATTAAAAAAAAAGATGTAAAGGACTTGTACATGGAAGACTACACAAAATTGCTAAAGGAAGTCAAAAAAGACCAAAATAAATAGAGGAATATTCCAGGTTCATGGATTGGAAGAATAAACATCATTAAGATGTCTGTCCTACCAAAATTGATTTACAGATTCAATGCAAATCCAATAAAAATTACAACAGCATTTTTTAATGATAAAAATCTAATTATGAAATTTATTTGGAAGGGAAATGGGCCCTATATTAGTCAAGGCTGGAATTTTGCATCAGCCAGAAATTTGTTGGCTTTTATAAAGGGTATTTATTGGGGGTAGAAGCTTACAGTTATAAAGGCATAAAGCATAAGTTGCCGCCCCCCCACCCCCACCCACCCAGAGTCTGTTTCCACATGTTGGGGCAAGCTGGCTGCTGACATTCTTCTTTCCTCTTCCTCTTAAGACTCCATAGTCCTAGCTTCTTCCATTATCAGCTGTAGGCCATCATACTCTCTAGGCTTTGTCTCTCTCCCCAGGGCTCAATTCTCTCCAGGCTCAGGCTTGCCTCTCTCCACAAAGCCAGCTATAGACTATCAGGTGAAGAGCTTGTCTCTCTTCCCAGGGCCTCTGCCATGTCTGTGGAGGTATCTCTATTCCTCTGTGTTCTTCTCCTGTGTGTTTACTTCCATGGCTCCAGCTCAAAATTTCAGCATCAAAACTCCAACTAACTCATCTGTTCTGCCATGTCGTTTTCTCTGTAAGTTCCTGCCCACCAAGGGGGTGGAGACTCAATGTCCAACTGATATTCCCCAAATCAAAGCCTTAATCATTATTAAATCAAGTAAAAGTGAAACCTCTGAACCCAATATAATGTAATATGCCTGGAGGGACAGACCAGTTTACAAACATAATCCAGTATCTATTTTTAGACTAATAAACAATATCAAACTGCTACAGGCCCCAAATAGTCAAAAACATATTGAAAAAGAAAACAAAATTGGAGGAATCATGTTACCTGAATTTAAAGCATTCAACAAAGAAACAGTGGTCAAAACTGCATGGTATTGGCACAAGCATAGACATACTGACTCATGGAACTGACTTTAGAATTCTGATATAGATCCTCACATATATTGTCAACTGATATTCAACAAGGCCACCAAGGCAACTCAACTGGGAAAAGAATGGTCTCATCAACAAATGATGTTTGGAGAACTGGATATCAATGTCCAAAAGAGTGAAAGGGGATCACCACCTCATGCTCTATTCAAAAATAAATTCAGATAGAACAAAGACCATCAAGCTCCTGAAAGATAATATAGGGAAGCGTCTATAAGATCTTATAGTAGGAAACTGTTTCATAAATTTACACCCAAAGCACAAGCAATGAAAGATAAAATACATAAATGAGACTTCCTCAAAATGAAAAACTTTTGCATTTCGAAGGAATTTGTCAAGAAAGTGATAAGGCAGTCTGCTGAATGGGAGAAAATATTTGATAACCATTTATCCAATAAGGGTCTAATATCCAGCATATATAAAGGAATACTACATCTCCAAAATAAAAAGACAACCAATTCATTTAAAAATTGGTCAAGAGATGTGAATAGACACTTCTCAAAAGAATAAATACAAATGAAAGCATAGCATCCCTAGGTGTTAGGGAAATGTAAATCAAAACTACAATGAGATATCATCTTACACTGATTAGACGGGCAGACAATTAAAAAAACCAAAGATATATAAGTGTTGGAGAGGATGTCGAGGAAAGGGAACACTCATCCACTGCTGGTGGGAATACAGAATGGTGCACCCACTGTGGAGGACAATTTGGCCTCAGTAAAACCCTTGGCCCACTGCAGCCAACTGAGTGGCAGGGAGTGTACCCTGGGAGGAAGAGGGGTTTGGTGGAGGGTAGAGTGGTTTCTTTCATGAGTTTGGCCAGATGAACCCTCTTTGAATCTCAAAAAAGACCCTTTCGCAGTTTGATATTACTTACGAATTCCAAAATGAGATATTGATTAGGCTTGTAAATTGGTCTGTTCCTCTTGGCATGATATCCCTTTTATTGTAATAAATTCAGAGGTTTCACTTTTACTTTATTAAGTCGAGATTAAGCCCACCAAAGGGAGGGGGGACTCAATCCTACACACCCTAATGGTGTGGTTGAATCGAAGCCTTAATCATTTCTCTGGCTACAATGGAATGAAGCTGGGAATCATTAATGGGCAGAGAACAAGATTAGGCACAAATATATGGAAATTAAACAGCACAATCTTAGACAATCAGTGGGTCAAGGAGAAAATTGGGAAAGAAATCAGTAATTATGTTGAAACAAATGAAAATGGTAATACAATGTATCAAGACCTATAGGCTGGGACAATCAGCAAGATGGAAGTGGAGTGAGATGCTCCTAGAGTTTGCTTCTGCTACAAGGGCAGTTAATAAACAATTAGAGCTATCTGGAGCTAGCCGAAGCACCTATTTTTGGACCCCAGGAGACCAGAAGAGAATCCTGCAATATCCTTGAAGGAACAGAAGGAGGAGACTGCCCATCTGCAGGGAAGATTCTGAGTAGAGCCCTCCATGCCCTGGAGGCTGGTGCCTATCCTCCACCAGAGGCACAAGCCACCTCAGCAGCTGTTCTGTGGCTGGAATTGAAAGCTCCATTTCCCAAAAATTGGGGAGGAAGAAACCGTTGGGCACCAATTTCAGCTACTGATGAGTAAATTCAATGGGCTAAAGTATAATCCTGAGAACAGCTAAAGTTTTACTTTGTCCAAGCCAGAAATAGACTAGGAGCCAACATCTTAACTCCACACCTGGCACGAGGGAAAGCGAGGCAGACTGAAAATCACAGTGTTGGTGGGTACCAGCTTCTTTCCATCCAGATCAGACTGTGAGTCTAGTCTGGGAACCAGTGCCACCTCTAGCAGGAAGGAAGCTGTGGAAACCTGCACCAGTCTCTCCAGGCTAGCCGCGGAGGTCAGTGATTATCCTATTTTGGTGGCAATAGCCAATCCAGGAGATATTCTGTGGCTGGAATTGGAAGCTCCATTTTCCCAAAACAGGAAAGGAGGAGACAGTTGCTTGCTGATTTTGGCTACTGATTGGTAGACTCGGCTGGCTAAGATATAATCCTGGGAACAGGTGGGGTGTGAATCTGCCCAAGTTGGAAAGAGGCCAGTAGCCACCATTTTGACTCTGCCCCCTGAGGGGAAGCCAGGCTGACTGAAAATCACAGTGGTGGTAGGAACCGTTTCTTTCACCCAGATTGGCCTACAGCCCTAGACTAGGCTTCAGCTCCACCTCTGGCAGGGAAGAGGTTGGTGGACCCTGCACCAGCCTAGCCAGTAACTGCAGGTAACTTTGGCTTGCAAAGACTGAAAATCAGAAGTCTACCAGGGCAACCGTGGTCATCTTGGACCTGCACTGCATAGATTACTGTCCACATCTGCAGCTCCATCCATGCCCCAGGCAGGGGAAAAAGGGGCATGAAGCTTCATCAGTCTCTCTGGGCAACTACAGTCTAGGCCTGCATGACTTGGATTATTCCACACAGCTGTGGCCCCTGGCAAAAGAGAAAGTTGGGAGAAGTTTCATTGGTCCCTGGCACAATGAGGGCAGCTTGAGCCTCCATAGCTTATAGCACCAATTACATCCTTGACTCCTACTGCACAACCAGCAAGGGAGAAAGGGCAGGAAGCCCTAAGCTAAAGAGAAAAACTGCACGCAGAATAAATACTCTAGTAAGTCAGATGCCAAGATACTGACCAAAAATTACAATCCACACCAAGAAACAGGAAACTATGGCCCAGTTCAAAGAACAAGATAAGCCTCCAGATGACATAAAGGAGTTGAGAAAACTAATCATAAATGTTCAAACAAATCTCCTTAATAAATTCAATGATATGGCTAAAGAGATTAAGGATATTAAGAAGACACTGGATGAGCACAAAGAAGAATTTGAAAGCATGCATAGAAAAACAGCAGATCTTATGGGAATTAAAGGTACAATAAATGGAATTTTAAAAATCATTGGAATCATATAATAGCAGATTTGAGGAGGCAGAAGATAGGATTGGTGAGCTTGAAAAAATGGCCTCTGAAAGTGAACATACAGAAGAACAGATGAAAAAAAACAATGGAAAAAATTGAACAAGGTCACAGGGAACCAAATGACAGCCAGAGATGTGCAAACATACATGCCATTAGTGTTCCAGAAGGAGAAGAGGAGGGAAAAGGGGCAGAATGAATATTTAAAGAAATAATGGTAGAAAATTTCCCAACCTTATTGAAGGACAAAGATATTCATGTCCGAGAAGCACAACATACTCCTATCTGAATAGACCAACTCCAAGACACATACTCATCAGAATGTCAAATGCCAAAGACAAAGAGAGAATTCTGAGAACAGAGAAAAGCAATGCATAACATAAAAGGGATACCCAATAAGATTAAGTGCTGATTTCTCACCAGAAACCATGGAGGTAAGAAGACAGTGGTCTGATATATTTAAGATACTACAAGAGAAAAATTTCCAGCCAAGAATCTTATATCCAGCAAGATTGCCTTTCAGAAATGAGAGCAAGTTTAGAATATTCACAGATAAACAGAAACTAGAGAGAATTTCTAAGCAAGAGACTAGATTTTCAGGAAATACTAAAGGGTATGCTAAATCCTGAAAAGAAAAGACAGGAGAGAGAGGCCTGGAAGAGAGTCTAGAAGTGAAGACTATATCAATAAAAGTAACTAAAAGTATCAAAAGAGTGGTGAAAATAAAATATGATAGGTAAAACTCAAATAGCCAGGAATAAACTTAAGCAAAGATGTAAAGCACTTGTATTCAGAAAACTGCAACTCAATGTTAAAAGAAATTTAAAAAGAAAAGTCCTAAATAACTGGAAGAACATGCCGTGTTCATGGATTGGAAGACTAAATATCATTAAGGTGTCAATTCTATTCAAATTGATGTACAGATCCAATGCAATCCCAAAAAAATTTCCACCAGCATTAAAAAAAAATTTGAAAACACAATCATCAAATTTATTTGGAAAGGTAAGGGGTCCTGAATAGCCAGAAACATCATAAAAAGGAAAAATGAACCCTTATCTCAAGATTTTAAATCATATTACCTAGCAATAGTGGTAAAAACAGCAGGTTACTGGCATAAAGACAGACATATAGATTAATGGAACCAAACTGATGGTTCAGAAACAGACCCTCACATGTAGAGTCAATTGATTTTTGACTAGCTTGTCAAACCCACACAGCTCAGGCAGAACAGTCCATTCAACAAATGCTGCCAAAAGAATTGGATATCCATAGCTGAAAGCAGGAAAGAGGACCCCTATCTTACACCTTATCTAAAAATTAACTCAAAATGGATCAAAAACCTGAAAATAAATGCAAGAATCATAAAATTTCTTGAAGAAATTGCACAAAAATGTCTTCAAGACCTGGTTGTATATGGTGGATTCTTAAAGGAGAAAAGAGGAGGACTGAAATGGATTACTGATGTTTAATGTATGCAGAAGTTTTAATTAGTTTTGCTGTAAACATGTGGAAATGTATAGAGTGCATGGTAACACATAGCAAGCAACAGCTAGTTTATAAATTGGGATGTGGCTGAAAATGATAGCCTAGGTGTGTAAATGCCAATTGACAGAATGCTAGAGAATAATGTAGGAACTGAATAGCACGGTAAACCAAGAGGTGGATGAGAATGTAGTTTATGGTACAGATGCAAGAGTGTACTTTGTGAACTAGAGCAAATGTACTTCATTATGACAGAGAGTTGGGAATGTGGAGAAGAATGGGAATAATACAGCTGGAGTGACCTTTGAACTGTGGTTAGCAGTAATAATATAATATTCTTGCATCTATGTGAAAGATGTACTGTGTTGATAATGAGGCAGTATGGAAAATGTGAGCCATGTACACCATGAACATGGTAACAATCAGATGATATTATCCTATCTGTGGCAAATGTTCCACAACAGTGTGTTGTGTTAATGGAAGGGTGTTGTTTGGGAATTCCGCATATGTGCATGATTGTTTTTTATATGTTTATAACTTCTGTCATAAAAAATACATTTAAAAAGTAATAATCAGGTGTGCTGGGGGAAAAACACACCAAATGTAAGATAAGGGCTATAATTAGTAAGATTTTGACAATATTCTTTCATAATTTGTAACAAATATCTCATGACAATGCAAGGTGTTTTTGGAGAGTTGATATAGAGGACCCCTGTGTGATGTTATGCATGTCTGCTTTATAAGTTCACAACTTTTACTATACACTTAATTATTTATGTATGTTCATATATAAATGATATAAAGATAATAATAATAGGGTTGGTTGTGGAAAATACTTTGGTTACTAGTAATATTTTGACAATGCTCTTTAATCCTTAGTTAAAAAGGATTAACAACTGTGCAAGTTATTGGTGGTAGGGTGAGTTATGAGAGTCCTGTATGATGTTATATATGTTTGTTTTGTAAGTTCACAACTATTATTATATACTTATTATTTATGTATGTTTATGTATGAGTGATATACTTCAATAAATTAATTTTTTAAAAACCTATGTGCTGCAGCAAAAGCAGCACTGAGAGGTAAATTTACAGTCATAAATGCTTTTTTAAACAAGAAGAATGAGCTAAAATCAAAGACCTAACTGCACACCTGAAAGAATTAGAAAAAGTACAATAAATTAATCTCAAAGAAAGTAGAAGGAAACAAAAAGGTTCAGAGCAGAGCTTTCTAGTTGAAAATAAGATAGCACTAGAAAAACTCTAAAAAACAAAAAGTTGGTTCTTTAGATAATTAATAAAATTGACAAACTGTTAGCTAGACTAATAAACTAAACTAATAGACTAATAAAGAAAAAAAGAGAAAAGATCCAAGTACATAAAATATGAAATGAGGAAAGGGATATCTCTATTTACCCCACAGAAATAATGAGTATCTTAGGAGGATACTTTGAAAAATTGTATACCAACAAGAAGGAAAACTTAGATGAAAAGGACAAATTTCTGGAATCATACAAGTAGCTGACATTGACAAAAGAAGAAATTGGTGAACTCAACAGATGAATCACAAATAATGAGAGTGAACTAGTCAACAAAAACCTCCCAACTAAGAACAGCCCAAGACCAGATGACTGCACAGGTGAGTTCTAACAGTTATTCTGGAAAGACCTAACACCCAACCTGCTTAAACTCTTCCAAAAATAGAAGGCAAGGACACATTGCCCAACTCATTTTATGATGCTAACTTCACATTAATACTAAAGTCACACAAAGATGACACAAGAAAGGAAAACTAGAAACATATCTCTCTAACTTAGATGCTAAAATTTTCAACAAAATACTTGCTAACTGTATTTAAAAAAGCAAAGTAAATGAGTTATACAGCAACCAAGTGGGTTTCATCCCTGGTATGCAAGGATGGTTCAACATAAGGAAATCAATGTAGTACACATCAACAGATCAAAAGAAATATATCACATGATCATCTCTATTCATGCAGGAAAAGCATTCGACAAAATACAGCAGTTTCCTGATAAAAACACTTCAAAAGATAGATATAGAAAGAAATATCAACATGATAAAGTGTATATATGAAAAACCCACAGCTAATATCATAGTCAATGGGGAAATGATAAAGGCTTTCCCTCTAAGGTCTATAACAGGACAAAGATGCCAACAGCCATCACTCTTACTTAACATTGTGTTAGAAGTACTTGCTCAAGCACATAGAAAAAATAAATAAATAAAAACATCCAAACTGGAAAGGAAGGAGGAAAACTTCCACTATCTGCAGATTAAATTATTCTATACTTAGAAAGCCCTGAGAATTCTATAATTAAGCTTCTAGAGCTGATAAATAAGTTCAGTAAAGTGGCAGGATATAAGATCAAAATGCATTTCTGTACCCCAATAGTGAATAATCTGAACAGAAAATAAAAGAATTCCATTTACAATAGAAATCAAAAGAATTAAATACATAGGAATAAACTTAACTAAAGATGGAAAGGACTTGTACACAGAAAACTACACAACATTGTTAAAGGAAACCAAAGAAGACCTAAATAAATGCAAGAATATTCCTTGTTAATGCTTAGGAAGACTAAATATCATTAAGATATTTGTCCTACCCTAACTGATTTACAGATTTAACCCAATCCCAATAAAATTTACAACAGCATTTTTTACTGAATTGAAAAACTATATAATGTATTTGGAAGGGAAAGGGCCCTGAATAGACAAAGACATATTGAGAAAGAAAAATGAAATTGGAGGAATCACACTACTTGACTTTAAAACCTACTGTGAAGCTACAATTGCCCAAACTGCATGGTATTGGCACAAGGATAGACATACTGACCAATAGAACAGAACTGAGTGTTCTGATATACATCTTATTTATATGATATTCAACAAAGCCACTCAACTGAGAGAATGGCCTTTTCAATAAATGGGGCTTGGGGAACTGGATAGGCATAGCCACAAGAATGAAAGAGGATCACCAGTTCATGCCCTATAAAAATATTAACTCAAGATGGATCAAAGATCTAAATGTAAGAGCCAAGACCATAAGGACTTTGGATGATAATATAGGGAAGCATCTATGAGATCTCGTAGTAGGAAACAGTTTCATAAACTTCACACTCAAAGAATGAGTAATGAAAGAAAAAAGTCTCAATAAATTTAAAACAATCGAATTTATATAAAACACTTTCTCTGATCAGAATGGAATGAAGCCAGAAATCAATAATGGACAGAAAAAGGAAAAAGTCATAAATATATAGTAATTAGAAACATACTCTTAAACAATAAGTGGGTCAAAGAAAAAATTGCAAAAGAATTCAGCAAATACCTTGAGACAAATGAAAATGAGAACACAACATATCAAAACCTATGGGACAAGGCAAAAAACAATGCTGAGAAGAAAATTTATATCCCTCAATGTTCACATTAAAAAAGAACTAAAACTGATGATCTAACTGCACACTTGGAAGAACTAGAAAAAGAATAGCAAACTAAGACCAAACCAAGCCAAAGGAAAGAAATAATAAAGTTCAGAGCAGAAATAAATGAAATTGAGAATAAAAAAAATAGAATCAACAAAACCAAAAGTTGTTTCTTTGAGAAGATCAGCAAACCTGGGAAACCCTTACCTTGACTGAGAAGAAAAACAGAGAAAAGGCATAAATAAATAAAATCAGAAATGAGAGGGGGACATTACCACTGACCTCATAGAAATAAGAGCGCTCATAAGAGATACTATGAACAACCATATGCCAAAACCTAGAAAATGCAAATAAGTTGGACAAATTCCTGGAAACACAGGAACCATTTACATTGACTTTAGATGAAATAGAAGACCTCACCAAACCAGTCACAAATGAAGAGATTGAACCACTCATCCAAAACCTCCCAAAGATGGGACCAGATGGTTTCAGAGGTGAGTTCTATCAATTATTCAAAGATGAATTAAATCAATCTTTGTCAAACTCTTTCAAAAAACTGAACAGGAATAATGCTACCAAACTCCTTCTATGAAGTCAGCACCACCCTAATACCAAAATCAGATAAAGATACCACGAAAAAAGAAAATTACCAACCAATATCTTTAATGAATATAGATGCAAAATTCCTCAACAAATTACATGCAAACTGAATCCAAAAGTACTTTAAAAGAATTATACAGCACGATCAAGTGGGTTTTATCCCAGTTATGCAAGGGTGATTCAACACAAGAAATTCAATTTGTGTAATAAACTCTATTGATAAAATGAAGAAGAAAAATCACAATTTTCTCTATTGATGCAGAAAAGGCATTTGACAAAATACAGCACCTTTTCTTTATAAGAATACTTAAAAGATAGGAATATAAGGAAACTTTCTCAATACAGTAAAGTACATATATGAAAAACCTGTAGCTAGCATTGTACTCAATGGTGAAAGACTGAAAGCTTTCATGCTGAGATCAGGAAACATACAAGGATGCCCACTGTCACCATTGCTATTCAATATTGTGCTAGAGCAATTAGTCTAGAAAAAGAAATAAAAGGCACCCAAATAGGAAAGGAAGAAGTAAAACTTTCAATACTCTCTGATGATATGATCCTATGTCTAGAATTTCCTGAAAAATCTGCAACAAAGCTCCTAGAATAGATGAGCTCAGCAAAGTGGTGAGATACAAGATTAATACTCAAAAATCAATAGCATTTCTATATACTACTGTTATGCAATCTGAGGAAGAAATGAGAAAAAATATTCCATTTATAATAGTGACTAAGACAGTCGGCTATTGAGGAATAAACTTAAACAAAGACATAAGGACTTGTATTCAGAAAACTTCAAAGCATTGCTAAAAGAAACCAAACAAGTCTTAAATAAATGGAATGATATCCATGTTCATGCATGGTAAGACTAGATATTATTAAGATGCCAAATCTAACCAAATTGATTTATAGATTCAACATAACCCATTAAAAATCTCAACAGTCTTCTTTGCAGACATGGAAAATCCAAGTAAAAATTTTATTTGGAATGGTAAAAGGCCAATGAATTGCCAAAAATATCTTTTAAAAGAAGCATAAAGTTGGAGGACTCTCACTCCCTCACCTTAAAACATAATATTTAGCTTTAATGATAAAAACAGCATGATACTGGCATAATTATAGACACATTGAACAATGAAACTACATCTAAAACTCAGAAATAGACCCTCATATCTATGGTCAAGTGATTTTTGACAATGCTGTCAAATACTCCCAGATGGGCCCGAGCAGTCTATTCAACATATCATGCAGGAAGAACAGGATAGCTAGACTGAAAAGAAAGAAGACCCTTACCTCACACCTTTACAAAAATTAACTCAATATGGATCAAGGATCTAAATATGAAAGTGACAAACATAAAAATCCTAAAAGAAAATGTGGGGAAACATCTTCAAGGTCTTTTGGTAGGTGGTGGTTTCTTAAATCTTACACCCAAGCACTAGCAACCAAAGAAAAAATAGATAAATGATATCTCTTCAAAATTAAACATTTTTCACCTCAAAGGACTTCATTAAAAGAGTGAAATGGCACACAACTCAATGGGAGAAAATATTTGGCAATCACATACCTGATAAGTATTTAATATCCCTGATATACAAAGAGATCATACAATGCAACAATAAAAAGACAAACTACCTGATTAAAAAATGCATAAAAGACTCGAAAAGACAGCTGTCCAAAGAAGAAATACAAATGGTGAGGTAACACATGAAAAACTATTCAATATCACTAGCGATTAGAAAACAGCAAATCAAAACTACAATGAGATATCATTTCACACCTTGTATTAGTCAGCCAAAGGGGTGCTGATATAAAATACCAGAAATCAGTTGGTTTTTATAAAGAGTATTTATTTGGGGTGGGAGCTTACAGATACCAGGCTATAAAGCACAAGTTCTTTCCCTCACCAAAGTCTACTTCAACATATTGGAGCTAGATGGCTGCCAACAACTGCCAGGGTTCAGGCTTCCTGGGACTTGCTTCTGTTTCCTTTGTGAACTTCCCAGGCCTCCAGCTGAAGGCTTCAGCATCAAACTCCAACATCAAAACTCCAACATTAAGAAACTTCAACTCTGTCCTTTACCATGCCTTTTATCTGTGAGTCCCTATCCACCGAAGGGTGGGGACTCAATGCCCTACTGCAGAAGAGGTTTACATAATTACTTAATCAATTAAACCTATGAATCCAATATAATCTAATATGCCCAGAGGAAAAGATAAGTTTACAAACATAATCCAATATTTCTTTTTGGAATTCATCAATAATATCAAATGGCTACACACCTATTAAATAGGCCGCTATTAAAAAGTCATAAAATTGTTAATGTTGCAGAGGATGTGAAAAGATAGGAGCACACATTCATCATTGGTGGGAATGTAGAATGCTACAGTCACTGTGAAGGACTGTTTAGCAGTTTGTAAGGAAGATGAATATAGATTTGCCATGTGACCTGGCAATACTGTTACTAGATATATACACAGAAGAACTGAGAGCACTGATATGAACAGACATTTGCACACTAATGTTCACAGCAGCATTATTCACAATTGTCAAAATCTGAAACAACTCAGGTATCCATCAACTGATGAATGGATAAACAAATTGTGTATGCACATGATGGAATATTATGCAGTTGTAAGGATAAATGAAGTTATGAAGTACATGACAACATGGATGAACATGGAGAATATCAGATTGAGTGAATCAAGCCAGACACAAAAGGACAAATACTGTATGAGTGTACTGTTATGAAATAAATATATGGTCTAAACTCATGGAGTTAATAATTAGAATATAGGTTACCAGAAAACAGAATGAGTGTAGAGAATGGAAAGCTAAGGGTTAATCTGTGCAGTATTGGCTGTTTGTAAATCTTTGGAAATGAATAAAATCGTTAAAGCTATCACTGTGGTTATAACTAGCAGTACTATTGTAAGGGTATGACAGTGGTTGAAAAGAAATGTCTAATATCTAGAAGGATAGCTAAAAACTGCAACCCAGGACTGTGTAAGATAGTAAAACCTCATGTAAAACACAAATATGCATGATATTTCATGTATAAGACTGTTTTTACAAAACATAAATAGAAACATACTATAGAGAAGGAAAACAAATAGCAGCTATGTACACAGTGGAAGCATACAGAGATCGAGAGGTGATGAGTTTTGTTTGTGTTTATTATTATTATTATTGGAATAAGGAAGGTGCTCTAAGAATGACTGAAGTGATGAATGCACAAATATGTGGTTACACAGAATACCATTTATTGTTCACTTTGCAGTGGATTCATGCTTTTTTATTATGTATCAATAAAATTGATCTGTTAGGGATAAAAACCTATGCAACACCACAAAGGTAGTGCTGAGATGGAAATGTATAGCCCTTAATGCTTACATTAAAAAAGAAGAGCTAAATTTGAGTATCTAACTACACACCTGGAGGAATTAAAAAAGAAGAGCAAACTAATCCCAACATAAGGCAAAGTTATAAATAGTATAGATCAGAGCAGAAATAAATGAAATTGAGAACAACAACAAAAAACCCAGAAGTTTCAACAAGTTCAAAAGTTGGTTCTTTGGGAAGATCAACAAAATTGACAAACACTTTGTTAGACTAACAAAGAAAAAAATAGAGAAGATGCAAATACATAAAATAAAAAATGAGAAGGGAGATGTTACCAATGGCCCCACAGAAATAAGAGAAATCATAAGAGGATACTATGAACAACTGTATGCTATAAAACTAGACAATCTAGATGAGATGGACTAATTCCTAGAAAATCAAGAACCACATACACTGACCCTAGGAGAAATAGACAACCTCAACAAATCAATCACTAGTACAAAGATTAAAATACTCATCTAAAACCTCCCAAAGGTGAAAATCCCAGCATCAGATGACTTCACAGGTGAATTACTAATCATTCAAAAGGATCTAATACCAAACTTGCTCAAGCTCTTTCAAAAAATTGAAGAGGAAAAATGCTACTGAACTCATTCTATGAAGTCAACATCATCCTAATACCAAAACTCGACAAAGTGTGAAAATGGTCAACCACCACACCAGGGAACCAAGAGTGCCTACACCTCCAAGCAGGAGAATCGCATCCATCAACCATGTGGGATCTAAGCCCTCTCTTAATATAGAGGTGGAGTGGACATCATCAACCCAGGGTCCATGGGATGGAGGAATAAAATATGGATTAGAGTGAACTCACTGGTATTCTACTACAGAACTATTGTGACTCTAGCAATTGAAGGAATTGTATCATTGATGTGGAGACAGTGGCCACAGTAGTTGCTGAGGGCAGGGAGAGGGAAGAAGAGATGTGATGTGAGGGCATTTTTGGGACTTGGAGTTGTCCTAAATGATATTGCAGGGACAGATGTTGGATATTATATATTCTGCCATAACTCACTGAATGTACTGGGGGAGAATGTAAACTACAATGTAAACTATAACTCATGTGGTGCAGCAGTGCTCCAAGGGTATGTGGGAACCTCATATTTTTTAATGTAACAATTTTTATGATCTATGTATCTTTAAAAAAAGACAATTTAATAAAAAACAAAATAAAAATATATCATGAAAAAATAATTTTACAGACCAATATCTCTAATGAGTATAAATGAAAAAATTCTCAACAAAATTCTTGCAAATAGAATTCAAGAGCACATTAAATGATTTATACACCATGAACAAGAAACCCAATTAGCATAATTATCCATATTAATAAATTGAAGAAGAAAAATTCCATGATTTTCTCTATTGATGTAGAAAAGGCATTTGACAAAATACAGCACACTTTCTTGATAGTGTCTTGATAGATACTGCAAAAAAGAGGAATAGAAGGAAGCTTTCTCAATATGTAAAATGCATAAATGAAAAACTTACAGCTGGCATTGTACTCAATGGTGAAAGATTCATAGCTTTCCTGCTGAGATCAGGAACAAGACAAGGATGCCTACTGTCAACAATATTCAGTATTGTGCTAGAAGTTCTAGCTAAAGCTATTAGGCTAGATAAAGAAACAAAAGTCACCCAGATAGGAAAGGAAGAAGAAAAAGTGACACTATTTGCTGATGATATGTTCCTATATCTAGAAAATTATGAAAAACCCACCACAAAGCTACTAGAATTAATAGACAAGTTCAGCAAATACCCAGGATACAGGATCATTATACAAAAACAAATAGTGTTTTTATATACTAGGATGTGTGATCTGAGGAGGAAATAAAAAAAATGTCCATTTATAATGTAACTAAAAAGTCAAATATTTAGGAATAAACTTAACTAGGCCATAAAGGACCTGTATTTTGAAAACTACAAAAAATTGCTAAAAGAAACAGGAGAATACTTAATTAAATGGAAGGATATTTCAGAATTCATGGATTGGAAGACTATGTATCATTAAGATGTCAATTCAATGCAAGCTGATTTACAGATACAATGCAACTGCAATAAAAATCCCAATAGTCTTTTGTGCAGAAATGAAAAAATCAATAATCAAATTTATTTTGAAGGGTAAGTGACCCTGAATAGATGAAAATATCTTTTTAAAAAGAAGAAGAAAGTTGGAGAATTCTAATTTTCTACTTTAAAGCATATTACTTAACTAACAGTGGTAAAAATAAATAAATAAATAAAGCATATTACTGGCATAAAGACAGTCAGATTAACCAATGGAACCAAACTGAAAACTGAGAAATAGAACCTTACATGTACAATCAAGTGATTTTTGCCAACACTGCTAAGCTGAACCAGCTGGGCCAAACAGTCTATTCAACAAATGGTGCTGGGAGAATGGAATGGTCATATCCAAAAGAAAGAAAGAGGACACCTTTTTGTTTAGTCAGCCAATAACTATAACTTCAGCCTCATCAAACTTTATGTTCCTTCCACCATTATTTGAAACCCTTAATATCCATTCTCACACATATTCCCTTTATTTATGTCTGTATAAATTAGAAAACTCAGGCAGTTTTTTCTTCATAGGGTATACTTTTTTACACCTCATCTTTGGGGTTTTGGCACTGCAGTCTGGTTACAGGCCTGGAAAAAAAATGGATAGTGGGTATGAGCCATGAGAGGAATTAGCAGGGTCTTGTAAGTCATTTACCTGGGAATTCCACTAAATTTAATCTGGTGAGAGGGGTTAAAATCTCAGCTGGGTGTGTGAGGGTTAACTCCTCAGGCAAGGCAGTTACAGGTTTATCATACACTGCAGGGTTAATCTTTTCAGAAGAATGCAGGATAGCTGTTTACCCAGGGCAAACTACAGATTGGGTGGCTGATTCCTTAGGGCAGACCATTTTAAGTTCATCTGGCACAGAACATTCATCAGAATCTAAGGTTTCAATGTCTTCATTACATCGTTGACAGTTCATATGTCCTTATTCCAATTCTCATGATCATATTACTTCCCCATCAATGCCCTCGCTTTATCAGGAGACACCCTGCAAGGCTGGGAATTCAATTCATTTTGTATTTTCAGCTCTCACTCAATAAGACTATGGTATGTTTTTCAGAAATCTCAATATGCAACTGTAAGCAATGAGTGTCTATTAAGGCACATACAGATACTTTCATGTAATTTATCCCTGCCTTTAACAACTGTATTCAGCATATTTAGGAACAACCAGCCACATCATTTACTTTTAAATGCCACAAATCTCTATTAAGTCATCAAATTGTCACCCAGTGTCTTCCTCTTGTAAGCAACTGAGTATCAGTATTCACTGGTGATATTTTGCATATTTCTTTAGTTATTTCATGCATGGAATATCAACACCTACTTAATCATTGGAAAGAGTCTTTAGTGCTAGTCAATCTTCTCATATTTGTAGCGTTCTGAAGCTTTGGTGGACCTCAGAATATTACTCTATACATGCAAACCTATAATAGAAAGGACGTTTAGATTAAATTAATTCAGTTAAAGGCCTTTAATTAGATTGCTTGATTCTGCAGGAGTCTTAATCTTATTATCATAGTTCTTCATAAATTGTGAAATAAAGTCACAGATACCCCAAAAAATAAAAAATAAATTAAAAATAAGAAATTAAAAAAAAATAATAACTTCAGAAACAGAAAGGAAACTTAACAAGGCGGCTCTGGAAGCCAGAAGCTAAAATCAACAGAACAAAGAAACTGAAAGGATACCACTTTCAAGAGAGCTGTAAGTAAAAGGCCCAGAGAAGGGATAAACAATCAGATAATCCCATGTGCCTAATTGCCCACAACTGCAGCTCAGGGTGAATGGCTCTCCTGATGATGCCTTGAGTTGGATGTGTCTACAACCTCAGACTCTAAACTTTTAACCTATGAAGTCCCCATTGTCAATGCTAACCCACTTCTGGTTCATTGTTCCTAGCAGCTTTCAGAAAATTAAAACAGAGTCTGTTATCAGGGGAGTGGGGTGAATGCTGCTATGCAAACACCAAGAATTTCTGAACAGTTTTATAAATGAATAAGAGATAGAGTTTGGAAGACTTTTGAGATGTTTAATAGAAAAAGCCTCTATTGCTTCAAAGAGATTGTTGGTAGAAATATGGATGCTAAGGATACTTCTGAGGAGGCCTGAGAAATAATGATTACATCATTACAACCTGGAAACAATGCGATCCTTACTTTAAAGGAGGGGTTCTTAATATTTTTTGTTCCAAGGACCCCTTTTGTCAGTCAGGTAAAAGCCATGGATCTACTACTTAGTCCATAGTGTAATGTGTATTTTTTAGTAAATATATCACACCTGCACCAACACATCCCAACAAGATTAATATTTTTTTTCAATGTCAATTCAAGCTCACAGATCCCTTGTAAAGAACTCCTTTTTAAAGTGTCAGAGAACTTGGCTAAAATTGACTCCAGATATTAGATGTATGGAAGAATATGAAGTGAAGAATTTGGATGTATAGCTGAGGAAATTTCCAAACTAAAGGTGGAAAGTGTAGTTTGGCTTTTCCTTGCTGTTTATAGTAAACTGTGGGAAGAAAGGGATAAGCTAAGAACTAAACCTAATGGGGACAAAGGAATAAGAAATTAGCTTGGAAAATTCTGAGTTTCTGGAAAATGAGTCCCTACAGAATAGGGCCCCATGTGAAGATTTAACTGAACAGGGAACCAGCCAGTCATTTTAGTGTAAGTCAGGATTGGAAATGCAGTTATCCAGGAAGGATCTATGGAAAATGACATTATCCAAGAGCTTGGACCCTTGTTTCCTGCATGTGAAACCAACACATTTTTTGTGAAGTCTGTATTAAAAAGAAGCACTGCCAGCCTGAGCTCAATGGGAGAGAAAAGGGAGAGAGTGAAGGAGAACGATTGAAATGGCAGTACCATGGAAGTTATGTACTGGACTAAAGCCTATTTATTGAGCCCAGAGTGCAAACTCACCCATGTGTGCAGAAAGGGTGAGTATGCCCCAGAGTTCATGGGGTTGGGGGAATTGGGCTCCACTGATGGAAGACTATTGCCTTCCAGGCTTCAGAGAGGGTGGAGGACACTCCCTGGGAATGAGAGTCTGGCTTCTTCCCAGTCCTCGCAGAAGGTGGGCCTAGAGTTCTGATGCCCCCAGATGTTAAGAACATGGCTTTGGAAAGGGTGGGTGAAACTTTGTTCCATTGACCCAGAGAAGAGTAAACCATGGTTCTCTAAGTGAAACCTAATAGAGTATCCCTGCAGGCTTTCAGAACTGTTTGTGAACTCTGACCTGTTTCCCTTCCAATTTCTCCCTAAGGTAATGGGAATGCTTGTTCTATGACTGTCCTTCCGTTATATAATAAGACAGTTAACTTATCTTCTAAGTTTCACAGTTCCACAGCTGGAGGGGGATTTTTGCCTGAGGGCAGACTATATGCCTCTAACTGAGTTTGATGAGATTTTATACTTAAAACTGTTACTGAAATGATTTAAAGCTTTTTCAAAGTTGTGGTGGAATTTTGCTTATGGGACATGCAGTTCTGAGGTCCAGAGATTGGTATGTGACCATTTGAGCTTTTGTGGACCTGAGAAAATCAAGTCCTTAGGGATAATCCATTCCTGTGCATGTGAACCTATTGTAGGTGGGATCTTTTGATTAAATTACTTCAGTTAAGGTCCTTTCATTAGATTGTGCGGCTCAAGGTGGGTCTTAACCCTCTTACTGTAGTCCTTTATAAATGGTGGCATAAAAAGCCACAGATACGAAAAAAAGCTGCAGAGGTAGAAAGGAACCCAGAAGCTGAGAGTGAAGGCCCCAGCAGCCTGAAGCCTAAATAAAAGGAACACAGAATTTGAGAGGAAGTTACTGTAGACAGAAGCTGAAGCAATGAGGCTGGAAGTGAGGGGCAGACTCCACCATGTGCCTGACTGTCCACAGCGGCAGCTCAGGGAGAAAGGATCGCCTGATGGTACGTTGATTTGGACACTTTCATGGCCTCAGAACTGTAAGCTTTTAACCTCATTGCAAAAGCCACCCCATTTCTGGTATGTTGCTCCCAGCAGCTTTTAGCAAATGAAACAATATTAGAGAACCTGAAAACTGGCATCTGAGGCATTGGCTCAACACTCTCACAAGGAAACTTTGGAAAAGACAGGCCCTAAATATTGGGGGACCCTTGCCTCCTTCTGCCCATATGAGGCTGTTTTCTTTCTCAGTATCCCAAAATGTCTTCAGGGGAACTGCCTGCACTCATGAACTGACTAATGGGGTAGGGACAATGGAGGGGTAGGCAGAGTAGGCCCTGGCACCAGGGAGGTGAGAAGAAGGCAGAGGAAAGGGGTTGGAGGTGGATCTGCCATGTGGCAGGGGCATCTTTCTCCTGTCAACATAGCCATAGCCAAAAGCATGGGGAGGGGGAGATGCCAGCCTGATGGGCAGTGGAACCTCAGAGGCACCCAGAGCAAGCAGGGGAGGACAGAGCTGAGGTCCTGCCTCCACCAATCTGAGCACCTGGAATCAGGATGAGCTCCTAGTGTGGAGGGAGGCCATTGGAGAGAAGGCCTCAGTTTCCCCCTCTATAAATTGGGGTGCTTGGAGTGGGTGACCTAATACGTTTCATAGCCTAGGAGAAGTATTTGACCTTGGTTCTCCATTGATGACCTATGGTTCTCTGGAGTGCTAGAAAATATGTTCTACTCTCTGGGGATCACTCTGAACATACAAAAGTTTGGTGGTTTGGGGAGCTGAAAATTTGACTCTGGCCATTTAACAGGAGGAAACTGAAGGTAACCCAGGGGACCCAGGGTAGGGGATACAGGCCAGGCTGACATTGTGATACTTCCTGGGCAGCCTCAGTACCTCCCACTCCTTGTATGCGTGTATGGATGGGAGGGCATGAGTCTGGACCAGGGCCGGGCAGAGAGAGATGATTGGGGTCGACTCCTAGTGAGCTTCTCATATTCATGTCCAGGTCATGGCTGGCAGGGGAGGCCTGGTGTTGGTGCCCCTATGCCAAGACATTGATCCTGAGCCATGTAGTTGTCATCTCCCTTCTGGGAGGAGGTCTATACAGACAGGGTCTTTGCCTCATCTGGAAGTAGAACTTCATATGGGGTCGTTCATCTTGGTGACTGTGAGGCCAGGCCCTGATGCCTTGTGGCCCTGCTGACCACCCTGTGTGTGCAGTATTCCACCCACAAGACTAGTTCAGAGCAGTATGATGGTGTCATCAAAAACACCTCCATGATTAGGGTGCAGGTGTACAGGACTACCAACAGAGGCCAGAACAAACTGAAGGTGAGATGGGATCTGAGGGTTCTCCAAACACAAGTCTGAGACAGCCAGGGTTCTCCAGGACCCAGTCACTGTACTAGCAGGATCTCCAGGTTCCCTGTCAGGGATCCCCCTTGTTGGAACTCACTCTTAGTTCCATAGGAATCTGAGACTCAACTCCTCATCCCCAGCATCAAGTCCCAGCCATGACCAAGTGCAATGTTTGTTAGAATATCAGAAAAGAGGCCTTTATAATGACTCCTCTTCATTTTAAACCATGACAGTCTTTGTTTTTGGTCCTGCCTTGGTTGTTTAATTTACCTGCCCCTGTTCCCAGTCCCCAGGTATTCCACTAGCACTCAGCTAGCTTGACTCTCCACACCTGCTCCATCCTTATATATTCTCACTTTTCCCAGGTTGTTTTTACCAAAAAGAAGAGAGGATTATACTGTAATATACGTTTCTCTGCAGCTTGCCATTTATGGAGCTCAATACCATGGCCCTTCCAGGTCAGGTGACAGGGCTGAATCATGTTCCAAAGGGGAGGCCAGGAACCTTAGTAGTTCAGCCTTACTGCCCTTGGACCTAGATGGGACTCCTTCCTGTTGCCATTTCAACAGGGCTGCAGGGAATGTCACTTGACTTTGAATATCCTAATGTTTCCATTTCACCCAGTATGTGCTCCCAGGAATGGGATGGCTTGGTGAAGGTTATACATATTTGAAGTTTGAATGCTGGGTAAGACTATTTGAAATAATTCAGGAATCCAAAAGCAGGCAATAATGACTAGGGCTTCCCTGAAATCTTCTCACCTTGGGTGTGAACAGACTTTGAAAAATTGTCCATCTGGTGTCATATTTGTAATTGCCCTAATACAGGGTGATCTGCACTTGAATATTTTCAAGACCATTTGGAATTTCTCTTTCCTGTGGCATCATCTCATTTCCTTGAGCAATCCAGGGTCTTTTTCCTACCCTGGAATCTCCAGGAATTTACCCCTTACAGAATCTGGTATCACCTTAGCTTTAGGTCTTCAAAATTCCCTTAAATTAGAAAGAGAGAAGAAAAGAATTTTGGGTTACTTGAAATCAAATGCATTAATCCAGGTCGGGTCTCCCTGTGCCCTGTCACTAACTTAGACACCTATGATCCACATCCTGCCACAGTCACTAAGAACAGGAATCCAGGTTTGAGATCCAGTTGTAACCAACTTTTAGGACATGTTGCAGCTGGTGATCACATATCCTTTTCTGTCCCAAAACTCCACCTTCCAGTGTGAGAAATGACCCTGCTGGGGACATGAAAGAAACCAGCCTGGTGCGGACCAACTTCAGTTCCAGCAGACAGGAGAAGCTAGTGCCCACCTGGGCAGGGAGTACCTGGACACATCTAGCATCCTGGGGAACATCCATGCTTTCCTCCCCACCAAACATACACTGATACAAATGATCAACATGTGAGAACACCACTCCTTCCATGGCCTCAACTCTTTGTCAGACTTTTCCATGGGACTTTGGAGATCAATTCATTTCTCTGAGCCTCAGGTGGCTCCTTGGAAGAGTAGGGGGCTTAGAGGACACACAGAAAAGGGTTACTGAGAGGACTGAATGGGATGAGCCATGGGAAGGGCTGACCCAGGGTAGCCCTGCCTGATGGGCTGTGTAGGGGCTGGGAGATGGACAGAATAATTTTCCACTC
Organism: Dasypus novemcinctus; assembly: GCF_030445035.2. NCBI lineage: Eukaryota > Metazoa > Chordata > Mammalia > Cingulata > Dasypodidae > Dasypus > Dasypus novemcinctus. The sequence continues at coordinate 19,577,704 of NC_080674.1, forward strand.
ACCTATAGAGAAGTGTCTGACTCAGTCCTCAACTATCCTGGGTCCAGGCGCAGACCTATTTTCCATTTTGTAAAGAAGGATGAAGACTCCATCCTGGAGGTCTTCATCCAAGGTCTACTCAAAATGCATCAAGGGGGCTGGAGAAGTGGAACAGACCAAGTCTTTGTGTGTGATGTTTGGGCTCAGTAAACAAATATATAGTGAGTGACTATGTTTAGGGACATTTCAAAATGTTGTAGTTGGAGGAAGGAAAGGGAAAAAAATCCCTGCCTCTTGGATTTCCATTCCACTGGGGAGTCAGACAAACACACTAGAACTCACAAGCACAGAGGGAACCCGGTATGTTAAGAGTGATGTGCTAATGGTTCTCTCTAGGTATGGACAAGTTCTCCAGGTCTGTGAAGGGTATAGAAAATTCTTGAACCTAAGTAAAATATAAATGTTCAAGAACAAGGGGCTCCAAACTCCACATTTGAGTTGGAAATGTCTGGTGGGTATAGTGGTTGGGAAGTTCAAGTCACATCCCTGTGAATCCCCAAATCTGAAGAATCCCATCTTGGTTTGATTGTTGTCAACTTTATCATCTTTCAAACAGGATCCACTACCAGGAAATGTGTGATGAGCAAACTGCTACACAGTCTGCATGGATTTTGTGCTGAAGGTGCTTAGCTATAAGAAAGGTGGGGACAATATAGATGGGATGAGCTACACTCAAAGGCACTCAAAGAATATGTCAGTCTTTGGTGCATTAGCGACAGGTTGAGGTACAATTAAGAACTGGGAAATAGTTCAGGAGGTCCCCTTTCACCAGGTATTTAAGAGTGCCCACTTTTCAAAGCACAGTGCAAGGGCAGAGCAGTTTCTGCCCTTCTCTGACTTATCTCCTTTATGTCCCAAGAAAATTAGCAAATCCTCATGTCCACTAAACTGTTCCTGTTCCAGCTCCTCACTGAATGAGTATCCTGTCCCCTCCACACCCCTTATTCACTCAGTTCCCATTTCTGAGCTCTTTTGGATCCTCAGGGATTAGGAGTGAGATACGCACATCTCAGGTTCATTGTCAGCACCTAAGCAGATAAGCTATGGAAAGTGTTGACCCAGGTCGGATGGGCTATAGTTATGGGCTGATCAGATTATTTTCCTCCTACAGGTTAGATGCATCTGTCACAGCCTTGACCTACCAACTTACCAGGGACAGACCTATTTCCCATTTGCAAAGAATGATGGGGACTCCATCCTGTTGGTCCCCATCTGAGTTCTTATAATACAGGGTTCTCTAGGCTTTGGAAGAAATGCACCAAACCCATTGTGACATGTGGAAAAGTGATCACGGAGCTCAACTGACAAATATATACAGGCTTCCTATGTGTGTATGGACATTGCAATTTATCATAGTTGGAGGAATGAAATAAAAAAAAAAAATTCCCTGACTCTTGAACTTCCATTCCACTAGTGACTCAGACACCTAAACTTGAACTCATGAGCATGGGGGACAACAGCATGTTGATGTGATGCAGGCATGGCTTTCTCTAAGTATGGACAAGTCCTCCTATTCTCTCAAAGATGTAGAAGACCCCTGGACCAAATAAAAATGTGAGTGGACTCTGAGTTCATACAAAGGGCTCAAAACTCCCCAGTTGAGTAAAAAATGTGGGGCAGGATTAGAAGCTGAGTAGTAAAGGCTAAATCCATGTGTCACCCAAATCTGATGATTCCCATCTTAAGTTTGATTTCTCCTCATCTGCATCATCATCGAAACAGGATCCATGGTCTCAGGAAAGTAGATGTGTTGAGCAAACAACTACCCAACCTTCCTGGATTCTCAGTTGAGTTTGCTGAGCTGTAGGCAAGGTGGTATGAGGCAGTACTCATGCCACCAAAAAAACAATATGAAGGAGATGAGACAGTCATAGGCACTCAAATAATATGACAGCTCTTGGTACCTAGCACTCAGGCTGAGGAAATATTTAGACCTAGGAAATTAGGGCAGTAGATCCCCATTCCCCAGGTTTTAAAGAGTGACTAGTTTTCAACACATAATGCAAAGGGCAGAGCAGTCTCTGCCTTTCCCTGTCTTCCTAGAATCCAGACTCTTCTGTGGAGGGGGCAGAGAAGAAAAATAGATATGTGTCCAGAGTCCCTGATGTATGTAAGATTTGTTCAAATATTGGACACTAGCTCTCCATGTTTGAAACTATCCCTCAGTTCCCAGCTAGGGGACAGTCAGCCAGTGCCAGGTCTGAGAGTTTTGAGTGGGTTCAGGGCCTGGATATGGTGAGGGGAATGCACAAGAGTCCTCCTGACACACACATGAATACCTTCAGAAGGGTAAGTGGGTTGAAACAGAAGGCCTCTCTGATCTGCGGTCTACACTCCTCTCAAAGTGCTCTATTATATTTGGAACCTGGGTGGATCATTCCTGTGAGGACTTTTTTCAGCCTCAGGGCTCTCATCCTCAAGGACCTGATGGCCTATATGGAACTGAACATTTTGTGCTTGAAATTGCAATGGAGGTTCCATCTTGTCCATACAGAGCATAAGTTTCTGAAATCAAGAGAGTCCAAGTCAGGTGGGGATATCTAGGAGTGAGTGACTGTGAGCCTGAGCAGATGACATGGGTGAAGAACTGTTGGACTGTCCAGGAATGAAAGAAACTTTAGAAGAAGGGCCATCACTTGGACCCTACCAAGGAAAGCTTCTTGGTTTGGGTGTGGTGGATTTGGGTTTTGTGTGTGTGTGTGTGTTTTGCATTTGAAAACCTGGGGGATATTTTCTGCCTTTGAAAAGGCACATGGAAAGGCTGTCATGATGGGGGACCCTCCTCCTCTTCAGGTCCAGTGTCAATCCATTGCCAGTGCTATCTCCTACTCCAAATACAGTATCATGCATAACAACACTGATAGGGCTGGAGCAAACTCTGGCTTTTGCACCATCTTTGGTGTTAGATCCTAATTTGTAGCTTATTCTAGGGTCCACTCTAAATCTGGCACCAGCTCTAACAGCTGTGGATAGGGAGACTTCTGGGGATGAGAAGGCCTGCTGGGAGGAGAGTCTCTTCAGTGTCATCAGGCAAGAGAAGCCAGAACAGAACCTGGCGTTTGCCCACCTAGGAAAAGAGTTCCTTGTCTCTTATATGTTCCTAGAGATTGAGTGAACCTTCATGCCCACTCAACTGGTCCTGGTCCTACAGAGCACCCTACCCCCTCCACATCCCTGACTCACTCAGCATTCATTATAAAGTTTGTTCAAACAATTTCCTTATCTAAATTCTGGCCCCTTAGGGAGTAGGAGTGGGATTCATTGTCAGGACATAAGAAGGTAAGCTTGTAAAGGATTGACCCAAGTCTGATGGGTTGATAGAGGCACAGGGGCTGATCAGATTAATTCTTTTCCTTTTACAGCTTAGATTCATCTGTCATAGCTTTGACCTACCCTCTTGCCAGGGACAGACATACTTTCCATTTGCAAAGAATGTTGCAGAATCCATCCTGGAGGTCTGAATTCTTATAATAGCATGGCTCTCTGGGATTTCAGGGAATTGCCACAGATACATTGTGACATGTGAAATGGTGATCATGGAGCTCAAGAGACCAATATATACAGGATGCCTATGTATTTAGGGACATTGCAAAATTCAGCATATTTGGAGGAATGAAGCAGAAAAAATCCCTGCTTCTTGAGGGGATGCTTACTCTTGACCTCATGAGAAAGGGGGGGGGGGGACATGTTGGTGTGTTGTAGGCATGGTTGCCTCTAGGTATGGGCAAGTCCTCCTGGTCTCCCAAGGATGTGGAAGACCCCTAGATCAAATAAAAATGTGAGTGGACTCTGGGTTCATACAAGGGGCTCAAAACTCCACAGTTGAGTAAGAAATGTAGGGTGGGGTTAGAGCCTGAGTAATGAAGGCTAAATCTATGTGTCACCCAAATATGATGATTCCCATCTTAGTTTTATTTCTCTCCTTCTATACCATCATCTAAACAGGAAATATTGGTCCCAAGAAGGTATATGTGTTGAGCAAACTACTACGAAATTTGCCTGGATTCTCAGCTGAGGGTGCTGAACTGTAGGTAGGTTGGGATAAGACAGTTCCCACACAATAAAAAAAGCAATATAGGGAATGAGGTACTGACAGAAACTCAAAGAATATGGCAGCTCTTGATTCTGTAAGTCAATTAGTACCTGGGAAGCTGGGGCAAGAGGTCCCCATTCACCAAATATTTAAGAGCACCTACTTTTTGAAGCACAGTGCAATGAGTAGAGCAGTCTCTGCCTTGCCCTGCCTTCCTGGAATCTAGGTTCCTCTGTGAAGAGGGCAGGAAAGACAGATATGTGTGAAGGGTTCCCAATGTAGATTTGTTCAAATATTGGACACAAGTCCTCTATGAGTGACAATAAACCTCTGTCCTCAGTTTGGGGACAGTCAGCCACTGCCAGATTTAAGAGTGTTTGGGGATTTGGGTTCAGGGCATGGGTACAGGCAGGAGCCCTCCACGTGCCTATAGATAGACCTTCAGAAGGGAAACTGGGTTGAAACAGAAGGCCTCTCTTTTCTGCTCTCTACACTCCTCTCACAGTGCCATAGGCTCTATACTCTGAATCTGTGTGGACCATCCCATCGGGGACTTTTTTCATTCCCAGGGCTATCTTATCCTGATGGCCTCTATGGATCTGAAGTTGTAATGGAGGTCCCATCATGTCATGCCCAGATTGAGTTTCTGAAATCAAGAGGGTCTAAGCAAGAAGGTGAGATGTCTGGGAGGGGTTGCCTATAATCTTGAGCCAATGGAATGCGTGGAGAACCCAGGCAGGATATCCAGGGCGGGGTTGTCCAGGAATAAAAGGAACTTCAGAAGGGCCATCAGTTGGACCACTATCCAGGAAAGCTTCTAGGTTTGGTGAGGTGGGTTTGGATTCTTTGCACTGGAAAGGCTTGGGGGTATTTTCTACCTTTGAAGACACTTGGAAAGGCTGTCATGATGGGGAACCCTCCTCTTCTTCAAGTTCCAGAGTCAAAGCCATGGCCAACTTCATTGCCAGAACTCTCTCCTACTCCAAACACAGCAACAGTCTAGCAACATCTATAGACCTGGAGCCACCTCTGGCTTTTGCAACATCTTTTTAGAGCCTAATTGATGGCTATTTCTAGGGTCTACTCTACATCTGGCATCAGCTCTAACAGCTGTGGGTAGGGAGCCTTCTGGGGATGAGGAGGAGACCTGCTGGGAACAGACAATCCTGAGTGCCACCAGGCAAGAGGAGCCAGAACAAAACCTGGTGCTCACATACCTGGACAAGGAGTTCATTGTCTCCTGTATGTTCCTAGAGAATGACAAACCTTCACGTCCACTGAACTGATCCGGCCGAGCACCTCAACACACGAGCTCCCTGACATCCCTGACTCACTCCGCGTTAATTATAAGGTTTGGTATGCCAATTCCCTTCTCTGTCTCTTCAGGTACTGAATGAGAGGACACACATCATAGGTTCATTGTCAGACTCAAAGCAGATAAGCTATGGAAAGGGTTGATCCAATTTTGATGGGCTGATAGAGGCACAGGGGTGATAAGATTAATTATTTTCCTCCCCCCAGTTAGATGCATCTTTCACAGCCTTGACCTATTTTCTTGCCAGGGACAGACCTATTTCCCCTTTGCAAAGAACAGCATCCATCCTGGTGGTCCCCATCTGAGTTCTTATAATAGCAGGTTTCTCTGGGCTTTTGGAGAATTGCCCCAGACCCATTGTGACATGTGGGAAGGTGATCATGGAGCTCAATTGACAAGTATACACTGGCTACCTATGCATGTACATACATTGCAAAATTTAACATAGTTGGGGAATGAAGCAGAAAATTTTCCTTGCCTCTTGCACTTCCAACTAGTGAGTCAGAAAACTACACTTGACCTCAGGAGCATGGGGGACCAGAGATGTTGGTGATGCAGTCATGGCTTTTTGTAGGTATGGGGAAGTCTTCCCAATCTCTCAAAGGATGTGGAATACCCCTGGACCAAATAAAAATTTGAGTGGACTCTGGGTGAGAATAAGGGACTCCAAACTCCACAGCTGAGTCAGAAATATTGGGTGTGGTAGTGGCTGAGTAGTGCAGATCACATCACTCTGTCACCCAAATCTGAAGATTCCCATCTTGGTTTGATTTGTTCCCACCTACATGAACCTCCAAACAATCCATGGTCCCAGGAAAGTAGATGTGTTGAGAAAACTGCTACCCAGTCTGCCTGGATGCTCAGTTGAGGGTGCTGAGCTGTAGGAAAGCTGGGGTAAGGCAGTGCCCATGCCAACAAAAAACAATGTGGGGGGAATGAGGTACTCACATATACTCAAAAAATATGGCAGCTTGTGGTGCCTGGGCCTCAGGCTGAAATACAATTAGAATCTGGGAAGTTGGGGCAGGAGGTCCCCATTCAGCAGGCATGTAAGAATGCCTACTTTTCAAAGCACAGTGCAATGAGCAGAGCAGTCTCTGCCTGTCCCTGCCTTCCTGGATCCCGGATTCCTCTGTGAAGGGGACAGGGAAGACAGATATGTTTCAAAGGTACCTGATATAGGCAGGATTTATTCAAATATTAGACACAATCTCTCTATGATTGACAGTATTCCTCAGTCCCCAGCTAGGGGACTGTCAGTCACTGCCAGTCTGAGAGTGTTTGCCAGTCAGTTTAGGGTCTGGGAATGAGCAGGGGGATGCACAGGAGCTCTTTCCCCAATACACACATGGCTACCTTCAGAAAGCAAAGTGGCTTAAAAGGGAAGGCCTCTCTGATCTGCTGCTCACACTCCTCTCACAGTGCCATCAGCAGTATACTCAAAAACTGCCTGGATCACCAAAGCTGGGACATTTTTCAGCCCCTGGACATTCGCAGCCTCAAATATCTGGTGGGCTCAGATGATCTGAAAATTCTGTGTCTGAAATTCCAATGGAGTTCCTATACTGTCCTTATCCAGCTTGAGCGTCTGAATTCAAGGAGTGCCATGCTAGAAGGTGAGGAATTCTGAGTTTAGCCTTCTGTGAGACTGAGCAGGGGGCATATTTGGAGAAACCAGGCAGAATCTTCAGGAATGGGGTTGTCTAGGAGCATGAGGAACCTCAGAAGGGACATCTGGTGGAACACTATACTGGAAAGCTTTCCCATTTGGGTGTGGTCAGTTTGATTTTTTGCATCTGAAAAGCTTGGGGATATTTTCTGCCTTTTAAAAGGCACCTAGAAAGCTTTCATGGTGGTGAGCCCTCCTCCTCTTCCAACTCTAGTGCCAGCTCCATTGCCTGCCTCTAGCCTAGTTCTTGCTCCTACTCTATCACCAGCACCTGTCAATCTGGAGCCTCTTCCAACTCAGTATTTTGGACCAGCTTTGGAAATAGAACAAACTTCATAATGCATTCTTGGGACTTTAGCACTGACTGTGCATTTGGTGCCCACTACTGAAATGGTGACACAAATACCACCAGAGCCAGGTAGGGAGCTGGATACAACACCAGTCCCAGTTCCAGCATCACCATTCCTAGAAGAGCTATCTGAAGAGCCGGAGACAGCCCAAGTAACAGATGAAGTCTTAGACTTACTTCTCCATCTTGGGCCAGACCGAGAAAAGGAGCTTTCCTTCCCCTCTCCTGAGAAGGACATTTTTTCCTCCCAGTAACATTTTTCTTTGTGTTCTATATATTTCATGTTTATATATATATATATATATATATTTTCATTTTAAATACATTTTAAATTAATTTATTATTACCCGGTTGTAGTGTGCATATCAGTGTCTTAAGTATGTTTAATGTTGAGCAACCATCATCACTATATTGTCCAGTACCTGTCTTCACCCCAAACTGGGAACTCACCTTACCAGGCAGTCACTCCCCTTTCTTGCTTCATTTCATGCTGAGAACACTTATCTGCTTCTTTTTCCTTGTATCCCTATGCCCTGGACCAAGCTCTAAGCATGTGGAGGGTCTTATCACCTGATCCAGATTTGAGCTTGATCAGAGAGCCTTTATAATTTTTTGACAGTTAGGGACAGTGCAGCTCAAGAAGGTTAAGAGATCAGCTGGAATGTCAGCAAACAGGGATTGGAACCCAAACCAGGGCTCACAATAGGAACAGGTGTCTGTTGTCTCATTCAGCCCTTTGTGGTTTGGACCCTTCCATCTTGTGCCCCCTGACAAATGTTCAATCCCACACACCTTTTTCAGTTCTGGCAGTGTCTGTCTAGGATGAGATTATGGCCTTGTTGACATTATATGTCCATAATCAAGCTAGTAGTGAAGATCTTCCCTGTGACATCCTGCAAATTGTCAACATGATCTTCCCCCAAAAAGTAGGACAGGTGGACATTCAGGAATATGGGATAACAGGTAGGTGGAGGTCCTGGTCCTCCATAGGGTGAGGAGTGAATGCCCAATTTGTCCAGGTGTTCACTGGGGGTGCCCATCCCAAAGAAGGTCTCTGGAAGGAGGATGTTGGGGCAGCATGGATTGGCCTGGGGAATACCCCAGGACTCCCAAAGAAACTGGGATTCTTATGCCTGGGAAAGGAAGAGCCATGGGTCTTATTTATGGTTTTCACAGTTTTAACTGAATTTATACCTAATATCCACTCAACATTTTGAGGCATCTTCCTCCTCCTATTCAGTACCAAACAACACTTTTTTCTCTCCAAGTGAATTTGTATACTGCATTTAATTGGATGAGTTTGTTCCCTGAGTTTTCCTTTTGACCTTTCCAACAGGACACTTAGTTACATTTTCTCCTTTCTTGCTACAAAGGTTCTTTCTACAATCCTATGTCTATTTACCTTATCTTTTAAGAAATCCCAACTAATTTTTTCTTAATTTAATTGACTAGTAGTTTATGGAGGGCTTTAATGGGTTCACAGGCTTAAGTTCTTTTGTTAGAATTCAAAAATGAAGCCCTTAAGTGTCATTAAGCAGAGAAAATCTTGCCATGTTCTCTCCATCCAAACAACATGAAGGCTGCAACATAGACTTAACAATTTTCCAGTGGGATTGGTTAGAGTATATGGAAGTGTGTGCAAGTTAGGGTGGGGCGGGGAATCAAGGAACAGTTCTACAAACACCTTTAAGACTGGGAGGTTAGAAGGGGAACTCTCAATTTTCATCCTATCTAGTCAAGTCAACTGAGGCAGGGATTTCATAAATGTCCCAGAGTTATGTGAGCAATCAACTGACAAGGCCATAACATGACAATAAATGTTCCAAATGGGACTAAACAGAGAACCATCCCACACCCAAGTCCTCCCTTGGTGTTGGCCAGCTTGTACCTAGTGCTCAGTGGGTGGTCATTTAGCAGAGGAGCTTTCCATGGGAAGCTCGAAGAAAAGCCACTGGAATCCATGATGGAGTGGGATGCACTGGTCCCAACAGCAGAGTCAACACCTTTAAATGCCCAAGGCAATGACAAGGATAGATAGAAATTATCATAACTTCTGGTAAAAATGTTTTTATACCAAGATCCTCCCTTGGTTAGGCATCAAATGTTCACTCCTGGGGCAAGATTGAAGATGGAGGGAAGGGAGGATGTCCCACAGTGCTGAGCATCTGCATGTTTGGGAACCATGAGAATGATGGTCTAGATCAGAGTGAGGATCCACTGACTGACACATGGCTGATCGGTAGGTTTCCCAACAGAAAGTAGAACACAGGCTGGTAGTGGAGAGAGATATCATAGAGCTGTAATAGGACTCCCTGGGCTTTTGGGATAATTGTCCCACACCCACTGTGACATGTGGAAAGATGATCATGGAGCTCAATTAACAAATATATTCTGGGTGGGTATGTGTCTTGGGACATTACAAAAATTTAGCTCAGTTGGAGAAATGAAGCAGAAAAAATCCCTGCCTCTAGATCTGCCATTCTACTGGGAAGTCAGACTCATATACTAGATCTTGCAAGCATGGGGGCAACAGCATGTTGATGTGATGCAGGCATGGGTTTCTCTAGGTATGGGCAAGTTCTCCTTGTCTCTCAAAGAGGTGGAAGACCCCTGGACCAAATAAAAATGTGAATGACTTCTGGGTCAGAATAATGGTTCCAAACTCAGGGTTGAGTCAAAAATGTGGGGTGGGGGTAGTGGCTGGGTAATGGAGGACAGAACACTGTGTCACCCAAATCTGATGTTTCCAATCTTGGTTTGATTTGTCCCAAACTACGCCATCCTCTAAGCACCATGCATAGTTCTAAGAAAGCAGACATGTTGAGCAAACTACTACCCAATCTTCCTGGATGCCTAGCTGAAGGTGCTGAGCTGTAGGCAAATTGGGGTGAGGCAGTGCTCCTGCCAACAACAAAAACAATATGAAGGGGATATGACACTCACAGGCAGTCAAAGTGTATGGCAGATTTTGTTTCATGGGCCTTAGGCTGAGATACAATTAGGACCTGGGATGATAGGGCAAAAGTTCCTCATTCACCATGTACAAGGCACACCTACTTTTGTAAGCAATAATCTGAGAAGTCTTTACTTTTCCCTGCCTTCCTGGATCCCAGAGTTCCATGTGGAGGGAGCAGGGGAGAAAGACAGAAATGTGTGAAGTGTCCCTGATGTAGGGGAGATTTATTTACATATTGAATATGAGATTTCTCTGATGGACAATATTCCCCAGATAAGGGATCATCAGGAACAGCCAAGTCTGTGAGTGTTGGTGGAATGGTTTCAGCGCCTGGGGGATGGGCAGTGGCATGCAACAGCACCTCCCCCTCATACACACATGATAACTTTGAATGGAAATAAGGTTGAAATGGAAGGCCTCTCTGATCTTCTGCCTACACTCTTCTCACATGATGCCATCTGCTCTATACTCCATACCTGGGTGGGCCATCCTAGTGGGGACTTCTTACAGCCCCAGAGCTCACTCATCCTCAAGGACCTGGATTTGAGAATTATGGGCTTGAAGTTGCAATGTAGGCCCTATCCTGTCATTGCCCAGCTTGATTTTCTGAAAGCGAGGGAGTCCAAGGCAGAATGTGAGGATGTTTGGGAGTGGGTGCCTGTGAGCCTGAGCAGATGGCATGGGTGTAAAACCCAGGAAGGGGGTGGAGGACCCAGGCAGGTTCTTCAGGGCTAGAGTTGTCCAGGAGTAAGAGGAACCTCAAAAGGGACATCAGTTGGACAATTACCTGGGAAAATTTCCTGATTGGAGTGAGCGGTAGGTTTGGGTTTTTTGCATCTTTAAATCTTGGGGATATTTTCTTGGATGGGACATGGAAAGGCTTTAATGATAGTGAATCCGCCTCCTCTTCCACTTCTAGTGCCAGCTCTATTGCCTGCTGCTATCCTAACTTTATTTTTTAAAAGATTTATTTATTTATTTCTCTCCCCTCCCTGCCCCGGGTTGTCTGTTCTCTGTGTTTTTCTGCTGCATCTTCCTCTTTGTCCGCTTCTGTTGTTGTCAGTGGCACAGGAATCTGTGTTTCTTTTTGTTGAGTTATCTTGTGGTGTCAGCTCTGTGTGTGTGTGGTGCCATTCTTGGGCAGGCTGCACTTTCTTTCGTGCTGGGTGGCTCTCCTTACAGGGCGCACTCCTTGCGTGTGGGTTCTCCTACACCAGGGACACCCCTGCATGGCATGGCACTCCTTGCGCACATCAGCACTGCACGGGGTCAGCTCCACACTGGTCAGGGAGGCCTGGGGTTTGAACTGCGGACCTCCCATGTGGTAGACGGACACCCTAACCACTGGCCCAAGTCTGCTTCCCTGCTATCCTAACTTTTGACCTAGCTCCATCACCAGCACCTGAAGAGTTGGAGCCTAATCCAAGTATGGATTTTGGACCAGCTTTGGAGGAAACTTCACTGTCCAATCTTGGGACTTTAGCCCTTACTGTGCATTTGAGGTCAGCTCCCAAGATTGGGCACAAATACTAACAGGGACAGGTATGGGCTGGATATAACACCAGTCCTGGTTCCAGCATCACTGACTCCAGGAGAACTATCTGAAGAGCTGGAGCCAGCCCAAACAGCAGATGAAGCCTTAGACTTCCTCTTCCATCTTGAGCCAGACCAAGAAAAGGAGCCTTCTACTGTGGAGGCCATTTTTTCAATGTTTGTAACAGTTTTCTTTGTTTTCTATATTTTTCATGGTTATATATTCTTTCATTGTAAATACATTTTAAATTAATTTATTTATTGTTGCCCTGTCGTAGTGTGCATATCAATGTCTTCGTTACATTTAATATTGAGCAACTGTCGTCACTACCTTGTCCAGAACCTATCTTCATCCCAAACTGGATACTCAACCTATCAGGCAGCACTCTTCATTCCCACCTCATTTGCATGCTAAGACCCAATGATCTACTAATTTTTCCTTGTATCCACATGGCATGGGCCCTGCTGTCAACATGTGGGGGGTGGATTTTAGGGCCTAGCCCAGAGATGAGCATGGTTAAGGAGGCATTATCATTTTTGACATTCAATGACACTGCGGCACAAGGAGGTTGAGAGATCAGCCAGAATGTCAGCAAACAGGGATTGGAACCCAAACCAGGGCTCACAATAGGACGAGGTGTCTGTTGTCTCATTTTCCTCTTTGTGGAAGTGATTCTCCCATCTTCTGCCCCTTGCCAAGTGCTCAACCCCACACAACTTTTCCAGTTCTGGCAGGATCTGTCCATGAGATTATGGCCTTATTGACATGACATATCCATAATCAAACTGAAAATTGTCCACATGATCTCCCCCCACAAAGTAGGGCAGGTGGGTATCCAGTAGCATAGTGGAAGAGGTAGGCGGAGGTCCTGGTCATCCTGAGGATGTCAGGGGTGAATGCCCAGTTTGGATAGGTACTCACTGAGGGTACCCATCCTAGAGAATTTCCTGGAGGAAGGCTGTTAGGGGAGCATATAATGGTCTGCTGAATATGCCAGAACTCTCAAAGAACTGGATTCTTAAGCCTGGGCAAGGAAAAGTTATAGGCCTTATTTATGGATTTTACTATTTTAATTGAATTTATAGCTCACCTCCATTCAACATTTTGAGGCATCTTCCTCCTCTAATTCTGTACCAAGAAAGATTTTTTTGTTATCTCTCCAAGTGAATTTGTATTCTGAATTTAGTTGGATAAGATTTGTGCCCTCACCTTCTCATTTTAACCTTTCTGACAGGAAACTCAGAGCTACATTTTCACCTGTCTTGCTGCAAAGCTTCTTTACATATTTCTATGTATATTTACCTTATCTTTTAAGAAATTCCAACTTAAAAAAATTTTTAATTGACTATTTGTTTATGGAGATCTTTAAAGTGTTCACAGTCTTGAGCACTTTTGATAGGGATCAAAAAATAAAGTCTTTAAGAGTCATTAAGCAGAGTCCATCTTGCCATTTTCCCTCCATCCACACATGAGACCAGCAAGAAAGACTTAAGAATTTTCCAGTTGATGGACTAAAGTATGCAGAAGTGTATGCAAGGAAGGGTGGGACAGGCAATCATGGAAGGGTTTTGTAAATACCTTTAAGACTGGGAGGTTAGAAAGGGAATTCTCAGTTCTCATCAGATGTGGTCAAATCTAATGAGGAAGGAATACATGGGATCATGTGCCAGACTTTTCCAGGAGTCCCAGAATTATGTGAGCTGCCCACTGCAAGGTCATGGCAGGATTGTGATGGGTCTCCCCAGGGACCCAACCCACACCCAAGTCCTTCCTTGGTGTTGGCTTTTATGCCTAGATCACTGTGGGTGGTCATTTAGGAGAGGAGCTTTCCATGGGGAGCTAGAAGAAAAGCAGCAGGAATCTCTGAAAGAGATGGAAATACAGGTCTCAATAGCAGAGTCAGCCCCAAATGCCCAAGGCATCCCAACTTCCAGTAATAATGATTTTATATCAATGTCCTCCCTTGGTCAGGCATTAAGTATTCACTCCTGGGACAGGACGGAAGATGGAGGGAAGGGAGGGTATCCTACAGAGCTTCATCTGCATGTTTGGGAACAATGAATAGTTCAGTCCAGATCAGTGTGAGGAGCCACAGCTGACACATGTGTGATGATTGGGACTTCACTGCAGAAGGATGAGCACATAATGTATGTGTGGAGAGATATTGTGAAGGTATAAGTGGGCAAAGGGGTCAGACAAAAGAGCTTCTGGTGAGCAACAGGGTAGAGCAAGAAAACTGATCTTATCAAAGAGGGCACCATGCCTTTTAATTGCAATGTGCATTTTGGACTCAGTCTAATTGGGATGGAGGGCTCAGCTCCGGGAACAAGGGAAAGGACTAGGTCAAGGGCATGAACACATGACTGGGAGGGTCCCATGGCCAGGTCAAGTACATACTAAGCCTCCTGGGCTCCCAAGACACAGGGACAGGGTCCAGGGTCCAGTGAACATGTTGCCTGGGGGATCTCCAGGTTCCCAGACAGCACTTAGGGTATTCATTTGCTGCTGTCTGACCTCAAGGTAGTATCAAACATGACAATGTACTTGCTGACTGATGGAAACCCAAGGATGGGATGGCCAGCTACACCTTCCCCAATCTTACCTCCCATCAGGAAGGGATCACTGCTGAAAAGGACTGTGTTAGGGGAGAGTGGTCTCCATAGAATATATAATCATAGATATTATAAATAAGTCCTGCCATTTTATGGGATCTTATCGCTCAGTAGGATCAGCAGCTATGGGGCTCATAGAGAGAATTTGCTGGGTCGCTAGAGTGGATGAATGAATAAGCAGACTGGATGTGGACAAAAAGCAGAAAAATCTCCCTTTACTTCCTCAGAAATGGCTTTGATTAAAGAGGACTTCAATTGAGCAGAGGTTTAAATATATTTGTAACTAACAACAATAGTAATTCTGAGAAGTGTGCATTCTCAAAATTTTCAAAACATTGTATTAATAAATTGACTTCTACCTGTTCAGCTAGAATTTGGTCATCTCTTACTGACTCTCTATTACCCTCACTGCTCTGTCAAATGGACAAGAATTTAATGGTCTTGAACTGACATCTGACCAATAGTAACATGTGGTTTTGCTACCCAGGGTTAGATCTCTGAGCATCATGCAAGATGTGACCCTAGGGCCTCCTGGGCAGCTTTCACACAGTTGGCAAAACCAACCCTCCCCAAGGAAGGGCATTCAGTATTGGTCACCTCTCTATAGGTAGGGAATCTCTGATGGATCCTGGTTATGTCCCTGAGTTCACATCTACAGTCAAGTGATTTTAATGTCTCTTCAGCCCACCCAGCTGGGCCTGATCAGTCTATTCCACAAATAGTGCTGGGAGAACTGGATAGCTACATCCAAAAGAAAAAAGAAGACCCCTATATCTCATACCTTATATAAAAATTAACTCAAAATGGATGATGGCCCTAAATATCAAAGCAACAACCATAAAAATCCTGGAGGAAATAGTAGGAAAATACCTTCAAGATCATGAGGTAAGTGATAGTTTATTAGACCTTACACCCACAGCACAAGCAACAAAAGAAAAAACAGATAAATGGGACTTACACAAAATTCAACACTTTTGTACCTTAAAAGACTTGACTAAAAGGTGAAAAGGCAACTGGCTCAATGGGAGAAAAGATTTGGCAATTACCTATCTGATAAGGGTTTATTACCATGATATCACACAACTCAACAATAAAAAGACAAATTTTGCATTAAAAAATGTGCAAAACACTTGATAAGACAATTGTTAATATTAAAACACTATTATATTTATACAACTTGAAATGATATTTTGGATGTACTAGATGAATTAAATACATTCTTGTAATTAATTTCACCTGCTTTTCAGTTTTTTGAATAGTGGCTAATAGCTAATATAAAATTACGCATGTGACTTTCATAATTCTCTTTTGCAGAAATGGAGTAGAGTGTGCTATAAGCTAACACACACAATTTTGCAGTATGCCTTGAAAATTTCTAGAGGAATTGAAATTAAACACTTAATAATGATTAGCTCTGGAGTAACATACTGGAGGTCTGAGTTGGAAGAAAACTTACTTTACATTAAATTTTACAATGTTTAACCAAAGAATAGGGTGTAGGATGGTTTGGTCACCACTAAGAGATAAAAATATAGACAGAGTGCTAGTACCTTAAGATTTGTAAGGGGCTTTTTCTCATTTCTCATTTCCTTTGCCATAATTCTGTAAACATGAAGCAGAATGTGAAAATAAAATACTTGGCAAGATAATATATCTGTGAGTTTCTTTGATCAGTAACAATTCATGAATTGAGGCAGCATCCAAATCGCACATGCGTAGGAGATCCCACAAGACAAAAAGAGATTATAGAGGGTGAATGTGGAAATTTAAAGGAAATATTGATTTGGTGATTTGGGGGTTACCTAGTAGGCATAAGGCTTCCTTATATTGCATTTACCCTCATAGGACCTGTTAGTGAATTTTCTTGTACTCATCAATGTTCCTCTTTGATCATATTCTCAACAAAGAGTTTTTCAGAAGTTATATTGTACCAATCACCATCTGCCCTCATTTGCTAGATTCAGTTGTAGTGGGTTAGCCTCACACCCATCATATCCCTCTTTCATTTCCCTTTTAATGTTTTAATCACAGAGATATCACCTGCAAGGTAAGTGGCTGCAACTCTGCATCTAATACTTGGACAAGGCACAAGGTCCAGGAAGGGTGGAGTGATAGTTATCAGATAATAAACACAACAGACTGCAGTTGCCTCAAAGCCAGGGACCCAGTCCCCAAACTAAGCCCACTGAACAAGTACCAAGGACTGGGCACACCCAATTCATCCAGTACATATGTTTTTTGTTTAATGTCATCTACTGACTGTTCGATGCTTTTAGATTGGTGTGTACATAACAACCTTTTCTACTAAAAGGTCACAAGTACTCTCAGATGGTGTTAATAACTAGGGCCCTTTAGTTCTGGACACTACTTCTGCCACACTATTTACTTTTGGTTACACATTTTCAATGGCTCTGATGCTATCATTAAAAGCTCCCTCTACAAATATAAATACTTTGGATGGCTTGCTCAGTTGGAAAAATTCCAGGTAGGGAAATTTTGATCTGAGACAATTCCATCTTTCACTGGTTTTCAATGAGGGAATTTTCTTAAGTAAATCAGGTTTCCAAAATTGGGTTCTTAAATTATAAGAAAACAATGCTGAATTTAATGTATATCAGATTTTAAGGTAGAAACTAAAGTGAGGCCAAGAATCAGGGATCCAACATTAGATTTCCCTAACCAGTAAATGGGAAAGGACTTGTATTACTCATGGTTCTCTAGGAAAACAGACAGAGGGAATATCTAAATATTTTGAGATTTTGTACAATGATCTCACATGACTGTGGAGATGTGGAATTACAAATCTTATAGGACCGGCTGTAATCCTTGAACACCAATGAAGGTTTCCAATGAATTTCCTAGAAGAATCTGACTGGCTGATGTAGAGATGAAAATTGTCTCTTCTGAATTCATCACTTCTTCTATGAAGGCTTTCAAATGATTGCATGAGACATTTCTCATTGTTGAAGGCAATCTCCTCAGTTGAATGTGGATGTAATCAGCCATAGGTGCAACCAAATACTAATGATTAAGACAACAAAATATCCTCACATAACAATTACACCAGTGCTTCCTTGACCAAATAATGGGACACCATCACATGGCTATGTTGACACTTGAACCTAACCATAAAAGTCTATCACTTTTCAGTTGTCACAATATCTTAAACCACACAATCTCTAAATAAAACTAATAACAGAAATGAAATGTATTTCACCAAACAATACTCGACTGACATGTGTATAACCTTAAATGCACTAAATTGCTCCAGAATAGGGTGCCAGCCCTTAGCTTGATATTATGGCATGAAACTAATACAACAAATGTTATTTGATAAAAGGATAAGATATGGAAGAAAACAAAGATATTTTATTTATGTACACTTACATACATACTTATAACAATACTAGGAAGAAAATCCATAACCATTATAGTCCTAATTTCTGGAAATGGTCACATGTTTATGATTCATACCATCTTCCCGTATCCAATTCTCACTTTTTCTCTCAGCAAGCACTTCAGATGGCTGTGGTTCTCGCATTGCCAGGGTGACCCAAAACTTCATCCCTGAAGTTTCTGGGCCATTAGCAGTCCTGACTGGATTGGGTTCTTGGAAGTTTCCATTAACTTTAATCTCAGAGCATAGTAGTACTAGAAAATCCCTTAGGGGATCTCCTACATTCCAGATAAACTCTTCTTTACCTCCTTTGTGTACTTTCAATACTATTTCCCATGGATAGTCAGGGTCAATCCCCTAAACTACACAGTAATTTCCAAATTGGCCTGTTGATTAAGATGCATGGTGAGCCAGGTGGCAGTTCTTAATTTCCAGTTTCTTGGAATCATTGTTTTGAATCTTAGAGGAAGTACTCCTTTTGGAACTAAGACTTATAGTCAAGCAGAGTTTAAGGTAGCAGGGACAGAAACAATTATTTTTTCTAGTGGATCATAAG
Source organism: Dasypus novemcinctus (assembly GCF_030445035.2). Lineage (NCBI taxonomy): Eukaryota > Metazoa > Chordata > Mammalia > Cingulata > Dasypodidae > Dasypus > Dasypus novemcinctus. The sequence continues at coordinate 19,596,164 of NC_080674.1, forward strand.
GGATTCTATTGAGTGGTGCCACTCCCATCACCGCCCCTTGATTACTGGACTCATGAATACTGGCAATGGGAGAAAGAGCCCCATAGAGTGAATGCTAATTTAGAACATATAGAGCCACCGGGAGAACACCGCCCCACGCAATCAAGAAAAGCCCAGGAACAGATATCTTCACAGGTGAATTCTACCATCAATCTCCAGAGAACTAATGCTGGTCCTGCTTAAAATCTTCCAAAAATAGAAGTAGACGGAACATCTCCAGACTCATTCTATGATGCCAACATCACCCTAATACCAAAGAAACATATAATTGATCCAAGAAAAGAAAACTACAGACCAAAATTTCTAATCATCCTGGATACTAAAATTCTCAACAAAATACTTGCTACTCATATTTAACAACACATCAAACAACTCATAAACCATTAGAAGGAGGTTTCTTCCCTGGTACGTAAGGATGGTTCAACATAAGAAAACCTATCAACAGGATAAACCACATTAACAGACTAAAAAAAAAAATCACATGATCATCTTTATTGATGCAGAAAAATCATTTGACAAAATACAGCATCCTTTCTTGATAAGAAATACTTCAAAAATAGGAATAGAAAGAAACTTCTTCAAAATGATAAAAGGTATTTATGAAAAACCTCAGCTAACATCAATTCAATCATGATTTCTAGGCTTTCCCTCTAAAATCTGGAACAAGAAAAGGATGACCACTATTACCACTCTTCTGTAAAACTGGGTTAGAAGTACTTGCTTGAGGAAATGAAAAAGATGTAAAAGGCATCCAAATTGGAAACGAAGATGTAGACCTTTCACTATTTTCAGATGAAATGATCCTATATGGAGAAAGCCTGAAAAATCTACAGCAAAGCTTTTAAATAAATGAGTTCAGTAAAGTAGCAGGATATAAGATCAACATGTAAAAATCAGTAGCACTTCTGTTCACCAATAAGTAATCTGAGGAGGAAATCAAGAAAAAAATTCCATCTACAATAAAAAATAAAGTAGCAAATACCTAGAAATAAATTTAATTGAAGATGTAAAGGATTTGTTCACAAAAAAATAATTAACATTGTTAAAGGAAATCAAAGAAGACCTAAACAAATGGAAGAATATTCCATATTCATGGACTGAAAGACTAAATATCATTAAGATGCCTGTATGATACAAATTGATTTACAGATTTAATGCAATCCCAATAAAATTACAACATTTTTTACTGAATTGGAAAAACCAATTATGAAATTTATTTGGAAGGTAAAAGGGCCCTGAAGAGCCAAAAACAAATAGAAAAATAAAAGAAATTGGAAGAATCATACTACATGACTTTAAATCATACAACAAAGTTGTATGTTTTGAGCTTCAAAGAAGTTTGTTAAGAAAGTGAAAAGGCAGCCTCCCAAAGTGTTTGAAACTGAATGGCATTGGTGCAAGTACAAATACTGACCCACGGAAATGAATACAGAATTCTGACATAGATCCTCACATATATGTTCAATTGATATTTGACAAGTACAGCAAACCCACTCAATTGGGACAGATGTACACTTCAACAAAATGTGCTTGGATAACTGGTATCCATATTCAAAAGAAAAAGAATCACCATTTCACGCCTTATACAAAAATTAACTCAGATGGAACAAAGACAAAAATATAAAAGTCAAGGCCATAAAGGTCCTAGCAAATAATATAGGGAAGACTCTCCGAGACCTTGTAGAAGGAAATAGTTTAAAAACCTTTAAACCCAAAGCACATGCAATGAAAGATAAAATAGATAAATGGGACCTTCCCAAAATTAAAAACTTTTGAGCATCAAAGAAGTTTGTTAAGAAAGTGAAAAGGCAGCCTCCCAAATGGGAGAAAATATTTTGCATTCATTTATCTGAAAAGGGCTTAATATCCAGCAATTATGAAGAAATCCTACTCTCAAAAATAAAAGGATAAAAAAACCCATTTAAAAACTGGGCAGGAGATTTGAATAGAATCTTCTCCAAAGAAGAAGTACAAGTGGCTAAAAAGCACAGCATCACTAGTTAGGGAATTGTAAATCAAAACTGTAATGAGATATCATCTTATACCTATTAGGTTGGAAGCTATCAAAAACAAAAACAAAAACAGAGAACTTCAAGTTTTGGAAAGGATATGGAGAAAAGGGAATACTCATCCACTGATGGTTACCGTAGGTTCTGAGGGGGAGAGAGAGGGAAGAATAGAATAATAGATGGATTATAGGACACTGGAATTTTTCTGCATGATCTTGCAAGGATGGATACGGTATATTTCAAATTTTGTCAAAACTTATAAAAGTGTATGGTGCAAAATGTAAACCATAATGTTAACCATTGACTATGGTTAGTAGCAATGCTTCAATATTTGTCCATCAATTGTAACAAATGAACTACATACATATAAAATGTTATTAATAGAAGAGAGGAGAGAGAGGGGTATGCGGTTCAGGGTATGGGAATCCCCTGTATCTTCAGAGTGACTTTTCTGAAACCTAGAGAGAAATCCCAAGATAAAGTTGAAACAAAATAAGACAATGGGGGCCATATGGAAGAAATTGACACTGTACATAAAAGATACCAGATCTTAGGATGGTGAAAGAAACATCAAAATTTTTTATTTCACTTTATATTTTAATTTTTACTTATATTTCTTATATTTTATTTTATAATTTAATTGTTATTATTATTTTATTTCCTTATTATTTTTTCCTCTACCTTTGGGGAGGTTTTGGATCACAGAAGGGTCATAACTGTGGCAGGGGAGGATCACTGTTGTGGGGTGTCTGTGACAGGGAAGATGTGTGGGGACAGTTGACATGAGGCATCCCTCTAAGACATATGAAATTGTTCTAGTGGTCATGAGCACTGTCCCGGTGGGTGGTGGTCTACACAATAACCAAAGAATATTGAATTCCAATCCTGGTAATTCCTGCTACATACTCTAACAGAGCGGCAAGAATCCCCTAGTAAATGGGCAAGGGCTCAGCAAAGGAGGACAGACCATTATGCTGGTCCTTGATACTTTTTCTTTTTTATTTGTTTCTCTCCCCTCCTCCCCACCCAGCCCGCCCCCCCACCCCCACCCCAGGCGTTGTCTGCTCTGTGTCCATTCACTATGTTTTCTTCTGTGACTGCTTCTATCCTTATCAGTGGCACCAGGAATCTGTGTTTCTTTTTGTTGCGTCATCTTGTTGTGTCAGCTCGCCAAGTGTGTGGTGCCATTCTTGGGCAGGCTGCACTTTCTTTCACGCTGGGCGGCTCTCCGGACAGGGCGCACTCCTTGCGCGTGGGGCTCCCCTACGTGGGGACACCCCTTGTGGCACGGCACTTCTTGCACGCATCAGCTCTGCTCATGGGCCAGCTCCACACTGGTCAAGGAGGCCCGGGGTGTGAACCACGGACCTCCCATGTGGTAAGTGGACGCCCTATCCATTAGGCCAAGTCCACTTCCCATGGCCCTTGATATTGATAGTTGTACTTATGAACCTTCACTAGAGAAATTGAAACTTAGCCTTATATTATATATTGCCTAAGAATTACCTCCTGAAATCCTCCTTGTTGCTCAAATGTGGACTCTAGCTAACTCAGCATATAAATGCACTACTTCCCCATGGCATGGCACATGACTCAATGGGATGTGCCTCCTTGGCACTGAGGAATTACAACCAAGCAGCAACTAGTGATGCATTTGGAAAAGAACCTTGAACAAAGAGGGGAAATATTAGATACAAATGTGTTTTTATGAATTTGAGATTTCAAAGTGACCTGGGGGGGTAATTCCAGAGCATACACTTATGCACGTCACAGCAGGATCTCATTGACTTCCACAGTAAAGAGTGCCTCAAAAAGCAGAGCTCCTGAGGGTCCTCAAGACATGTAGATACTATAGGCAGGGCAGAAAATCTCAGGAATTTGACACCTTGTCAGAGGCCATACTTTGGAATACATGCTCCACAAAACAACAGTTAATTCATTTATAATTTCCCTACACATGACTCCTCTGCTCCTTTAATTGAACCTATAATTAGTCCATAATCATTAAATGTATGTCCTAGAGCCTTAAATCTTTGGTCTGTTCACACATCAGTTGAGCCCTGAATCTTGGCAAGACGTGCAACTCCTACTTTCCTGTTTATTGGACTCACCCAGGACAACTAACAAAAGGATGATGATGGGCAATGCAAGCAAGAAACTGATAGTATCTACAACTGCAAGCAAGAAAATTCCATCCATTTGTCCCATGGGATCTAAGGCCCCTCTCAATCAGAAACAGAGTGGGCATCACATCCCCAAATCCTCAAGATTGAGGAATAAACAAACATAAGGGGGGAATGCACCTACAAACTTAAATACACTTATGATTATTCCAGCAATGGAAGAAATTGTATCTTTGATAGGAAGACAGTGGCCACCAGAGGTTGTGAGGGAAGGGAAAGGGAAGCATAGGTGAATAGGAGAATTTTGGGGACATTGGAATTGTCCTGTGTGACAATGCAATGATGGATACAGGCCATTATGAATTTTGTCAAAACCTACAAAATTGTGAGGTGCAAATAGTAAGCTATAATGTAATCTATAGTCCATGGTTAGTAGCAATGCTTCAGTGTTCATCAATTATAACAAATGTACCACACTAGTGAAAAATGTAGTTATTTGGGGAAAGGGATACAGTTGGTGTATATGGGAATCTCCTATATTTTGACATAACATTTGTATAATCTAAAGCTTCTTTAAAAATAAAAAGATTAACTCAAAAAAATATATATTTACCTCACCAAAAAAATAAATAAATAAATAAATAAAAGTACCACTGGTCATTTCTCTTTCCAAGGCAAAATGAACAAGCAGGGTCACTTAAAATTTCTGCCCACTGGGAGGATTCCTCTTCATTACTAACCTTTGTGGATGTACCAGAATGGGGCTATAATACTGCAGCAGTCCATTTTCAGTGTGGTCTTGTGTATTACGCAGAACCATCTGTAAACCAGGCCACAGTTTTCCCTTCCTCAGTAAACAATTTTAGGGAACTCCACCAAAAGCCCTGGAATGAGAGAAGGTAATGTGGCAGAAATGGGGACTGTGGTATTTGGGCCAATTCTTCATGTAGCTTATTTGTGCCTTCAGAGTCTACTCAATCCCTATCTCATATACATTACTTCCATTTGATGATGGAGTGCTGCTGTACATACTGAACATAATGGCTTGAAGGGCCAGACAAAACCTATTTTATGAAGGGCGACTCACATGTCATGGTAATTTAGTGGCCAATTGTTAAGGGTATGGTCTGTACTGAGACCCAGTAGTAGGCCAAAGCTTTTTCTTAAAAGAATAGTTATCTACGGAAGATTGCAGGGTTTTGTTACAAATTCGTAAGGTTCTGGGCTGTGATTCTCCTATAGAGGCCCACCAAGTGCTCTAAACAGCCTCTCTATTTTCCACTGCAACTTAAAGGACAACTGGATCTGCAGAATCATATGGCTGAAATAGTAGAGCAGTTGCACAGCAGTCTGGTTCTGTTGAAGAGCCTCCTTTTATTCCTCTCCCTACACATAACTTGCAGCATTTTGAGTAATTTGTTAAATGGGCTACAGTAAGATATAGCTTATTTTGCAGGATACCAGAAATAGGTTAGATTTTAAAATGGAATTTGTTTTTTTAAAAACTTACAGTTCTGAGGCAATGGAAATGTCCGAATCACCACATCATCAGAGGGAAATATGGCATCAGATTAATCAGCCAGGCAGGGCTCAGGTCTCTCACAAAAACAATGGTAAAAGAGTCAAACGCAGTCTGATGAAGTGGCTGTGGAGGTCAGTGGATCAGGTCAGAGCTTCCCAACTCCCAGGAGGGTGAGGGACAGAGAGGTAAAGAACCTGAAACAAACAAACAAAAAAAAAAAATGTGAGTTACCAAGCACCTGCAGCAGCCAGGAAGGGCTCCCCTCACACACCCCCAGGGAGTAAGCTGGGGTAAAAGCCCTGGCTCACTGGACATGACTGAGCGTGAAATGGTCTTCTTCCTCCCTGTCAGGGAAAAGGGAGCAGGATTCGGGGGCTTTCAGCCAGGAGACTCCACTTTGAACCTCAGTTTGGCTAGACCAAAACACAGGAAAACAGGGACTGAATCTTCTCTGTGGAAAGATGCTATGACACACGCCATCTGCTGGCCAGTCTGGAAATTCATGGACAAAAACTGCTTTTGGTGCTCTCTACTTGAACTCCTGGGAGAAAATCTTTGCCCCTTTTGTGAATCCCTGGCACGTTTTTGATAATTTAAGCTGGAAAATTCTAAAGATGTAGAACAGGTTGAACAACATATCAAAGAAGAGCTATGAGGATAAAATGATAGACAAGAAAGAGAAATTGTCTATCAGAGTAAATTCACCAACATACTCAGATGCCAAACATCTGCAGAAAATTACAAACTAGACTAAGAAACAGGAAGCAATGTCCAAGCCAAAGGAACAAACCAAATATCCTGAAGAGATACAGAATTTAAGAGAATTGATCAATGAGAATCACACAAAGATTAAGAATCTCTTAAATCAATTAAAAAATTGAAAGAAAATATGACAAAAGAGATAAAGGATATTAAAAAGATGCTGGGTGAACATAATATTTGAAAGCCTGCAAAGGAAACTAACTGATCTTATGGAATGAAAGACAGGACAATGAGATTAAAGATATATAAGAGGCACGTAAGAGCAGATTTAGAATTGCTCAAAAATAAAACTGGTGATTTCAAAGAGAGAAGACCTGAACTGGAAAAGACAGGAGAATGGAAAGAGAAGAGAATGGAAAAAAATGGAACAAGGTCTCAGGGAATTGGAGACAATGTGAAACTCATGAACATACAAATCTTCACTTTCCCAGAAGGGGAAAAAATGGAAAGGGGGCAGAAAGAATATTTCAGGATATAATGATAAAAACTTCCAACCCTTATGAAAGACATAAATATCAATATCCAAGAAGGACAATGTACTCCAAACTGAATAAATCTGAAGAGAACTACCCTGACACCTACTATTCAGAATGGCAAATATCAGAGATAGAGGATGTTGAAAGCAACCAAAGAAAGGTAAAGTACCACACAGAAGGGAAACTTGATGATATGGAGTGCCAAACTTTCATCAGAAACCATGAAGTAGAGAAGAAAGTGGTATTATGTATTTAAGGTATTGAAAGAGAAAAACTGCCAACCAAGAATTCTATATACAGCAAAATTGTCCTTCAAAAATGAGTGTGAGTTCAAAGTCTACACAGACAAAACAAAAACTGATAGAACATATTATCAAATACCAGAATTACAAGAGGTAATAAAAAGAGTGCTGCAGTAAGAAAATATAGTCTGAAAGGGAAAAAAAAAAAGGGTGAGAGACTTGGAGAAAAATATAGAACTACGATTATTAGAAATGGAAAACTGAGAGGTGAAAAGACATGCAATAGTATATCATGACAACAGAAAGTCAAAGAACAAAATGGATGAATAAATAATGCATTTACAGTAATGAGATTGAATGCTAATGGCTTGAACTCCCCAAATCAAAAGATATAACTATAAAAGGATAAAATTATATAAGCCATCTATATGTTGTCCACAAGAGACTTCCCTTGAACATAAGTACACAACAAGGTTAAAACTGAAAGTTTGGAAAAAGGTATTCCATGCAAATAGAAACTAAGAAAGAGCTGGAGTTGAAATACTAATATTGGACAAAATAGATTTTAAATATAAAACTATTATAAGGGATGAAGGTGGTCATTATATACTAACAAAATATGTAATTCCCCAATTAAAAAATAACTATTCTAAATATTTATGCACTTAACCTGAGTGCCCCAAGATATATAAGGCACACACTGACAAATCTGGAAGTGAGAAAGAGATGCCTCTACAATAATAGCTGGAGATTTCTATACACCACTCTCAGCATTGGAAAGAATCTGGAGAGATTATAAGCAAAGAAATAGAGACTGTGGGGAGATTATAAGCAAAGAAATAGAGAGTCTGAAAAATATGACAAATGAACTAGACCTAACATATATCTACAGAGCATTACACCACAAAAAAGCAGGATATACATTCTTTTCGAGTGCTTATGAATACATGTCAAAGATAGGCCATTTGGGTTACAAGAGTAATCTCAATAAACATACAAAGATTGAAATTTTATAAAAACACACTCTCTAATTACAGAGGACTGAAGCAGAAATTAATAATGGATGGAAAAAGGAAAATCCATAAACATATTGAGATTAAACAACACATTCTTTAAAAAAAGCAGTGGGTCAAAGAAGAAATTTCAAGAGAATATAGCAAATATCTTGAAGAGAAAGAAAATGAGAAAACAGCATATCAGACCTATGGGACACCAGAAAGGCAATGTTAAGAGGTAGAGAAATTTATAGTCCTCAGTGATTACGTTAAGAAAGAAGAAAAAGCTAAAAATTGAAGATCCACTTCACATATGGAGGAACTGGAAAAAGAGCAGCAAACTGATCCTAAAGCAATCTGAAGGAAAGAAATAGTAAAGAATGAGGCAGAAATAAATGAAATTAAGAGCATAAAATCAATCGAGAGAATCAACAAAACCAAAAGTTGTTTCTTTGAGAAGAGCAACAAAATCGACAAACCCTTAGCCAAACTGACAATGAAAAAAGTGGAGACACAAATATGTAAATTCAGAAATGAGGTGGGGGACATTACCACTGACTGCACAAATAAGAAAGACCATAAGAGGATACTGTGAACAACTGTATGCCATAAAAGTGACAATCTAGATGAGATGGAAAATTTTCTAGTAATATATGAACAACCTACACTGACCCTAGAAGAAACAGAAGGCCTCAAAAAACAAATCACAAATAAAAAGATTGAAACAATCATAAAAAATTTCCCAAAATGAAAAGCCCAAGACCAGATGCTTCACAGGTGAGTTCTACCAAGCATTCAAAGAAGATTTAATACCAATCCAAATATTGAACAAGGAATGCTACCAAACTAATTCTATGAAGCCATTATCATCCTAACACCAAAGCCAAGCAAACATATTAACAAAAGAAGAGAGAAAATTACAGTCCCATAAATCCAAAAATCTTCAACAAAATACTTGCTAATCAAAGCCAACATCATTAAAAGAATTATTCATCCAGTCTCTAGCTCTCTGAGACAGCTTGGTTTATTTATTTTATATCAGAGAGGTCATGTAGTATTTGTCCTTCAATGCCTGGGTTGCTTCACTCAACCTAATGTCCTCAAGATAAATCCATGTTATCATATGTGTTTGGACTAGATTCATTATTATAGCTGAGTAGTATTCCATTGTATGTATTTATCCACATTTTATTTATCCATTCATCTGTTGATGGGCATTTGGGTTGATTCTAACTTTTGGCAATAGTGAATAGTGCTGCTATGCACATTGGTGTGCATATATCGGTTTTTGTCCTTGTTTTCAGTTCTACTGGGTATATACCCAGCAGTGGAATTACTGGGTCATATAGCAAATCTATAGCAGTTTTTTTGAGAAACTGCCAAACTGTCCTCCAGAATGGCTTGACACTTCTGCATTCCCACTAGCAGTGGATGAGGGTTCCCATGTCTCCACATCCTCTCTAGCACATGTAGTCTTCTGTGTTTTTGATAGCTGCTAGTCTCATGGGATTAAGACGGAATCTCATTGTAGTTTTGATTCACATTTCCCTAACAGCTAGTGATTTTGAGCATTTTTTCATGTGCTTTTTAGCTATGTGTATTTCTTCTGGTTTAAATCTCTAGCCCATTTTTAAAATGGGTTTTCTTTTTCTTTTTTAAGATATAGGAGTTCTTTATATATGCAGGATATAAGTCTTCTATCAGATATATGGTTGTCAAATATTTTCTCCCATTGGATAGGTTGTTTTTTCACTTTCTTGACAAACTCCTTTGGGGTGCAAAAGGCTTTAATTTTGAGGAAGTCCCATTTATCTATTTGTTCTTTTGCTGCTTGTGCTTTTGGTGTGAAGTTCATGAAACCATTTTCTATTACAAGATCCTGTAGATATTTCCCTATATTGTTTTCCAAGGTCTTTATGGTCTTGGCTCTCATACTTAGGTCTTTTGTCCATCTTGAGTTGATTTTTGTATAAGGTGTGAGTTGGTAGTCCTCTTTCATTCTTTTACATATGGATATCCAGTTCTCCAGGCACCATTTATTGAAGAGGCCATTCTCTACCAGTTGAGTGGGTTTGGTGGCCTTATCGAATATCATATGACTGTATATATGAGGATCTATATCAGAACTCTCAATTCAGTTCCATTAGTCAGTGCGTCTAGCCTTGTGCCAATACCATGCTGTTTTCACTATTGTAGCTTTGTAGTATGTTTTGAAGTCAGGTAGTGTGATTCCTACAATTTCATTTTTCTTTTTCAATATGTCTTTGACTATTCAGGGCCTCTTTCCTTTCCAAATAAATTTCTTAATTAGTTTTTCTAGTTCATTAAAGAATGCTATGTTGATTTTTATTGGGATTGCATTGAATCTGTACATCAGTTTTGGTAGGATAGACATCTTAATAATATTTAGTCTTCCTATCCATGAACAGGGAATATTCTTCCTTTTATTTAGGTCTTATTTGATTTCCTTGAACAGTGTTGTGCAGTTTTCTGTACATAAGTCTTTTATATCTTATTTAAATTTATTCCCAGGTATTTGATTTTTTATTTACTATTGTAAATGGTTTTTGTTTCTTGATTTCTGCCTGAGATTGCTCAGTATTGGTGTACAGAAATGTTACTGATTTTTGCACATTGATCTTATAACCTGCAACTTTACTGAACTCATTTATAAGTTTTAGAAGCTTTGTTGTAGACTTCTCAGGGTTTTCTATGTATAGTATCATGTCATCTGCAAATAGTGAAATTTTTACTTCTTCCTTTCCAATTTGGATGCCTTTTATGTCTGGTTCTTGCCTCAGTGCTCAAGGAAGTACTTCTAACACAATGTTAAATAGAAGGGGTGATAGTGGGTATCCTTGTCTTGTTCCTGATCTTAGAGGGAAAGATTTTAGAATTTCACCACTGTAAAAGATATTAGCTGTGGGTTTTTCATATATATCCTTTTTATCATGTTCAGAAAGTTTCCTTCTATTCTGATCTTTTGCAGTGTTTTTATCAAGAAAGTGTACTGTATTTTGTCAAATGCATTTTCTTCATCTATAGATATGATCATGTGATTTTTTTCCTTCAATCTGTTTCTATGGTATATTACATTAATTGATTTTCTTATTTTGAACCATCCTTGCATACCAGGAATGAATCCCACTTGATCATGGTGTATAATTTGTTTAATGTGTTGTTGAATACGATTAGCAAATATTTTGTTGAGGATTTTCACACCTAGGTTCATTAGAGAGATTGGTCTTTTATTATCCTTTCTTGTGGTGTTTTTGTTTGGCTTTGGTATTAGGATAATTTTGGCATCATAGAATGAGTTAGGCAATGTTCCTTGTGTTTCAATTTTTTGGAAGAGCTAATCAAGATTTGTGTTAGTTCTTTCAGGAAAGTTTGGTAGCATTCACCTGTGAAGCCATCTGGCCCAGGGCTCTTCTTAGTTGAGAGGTTTTTAATGACTGAGTCTATCTCTTTACTTGTGATTGGTTTGTTGAGATCATCAATTTCTTCTTTTTTCAATGTAGGCTGCTTATGTGTTTCTACGAATTTGTCCATTTCCTCTAAATTGTCTTTCTTGTCAGAATAAAGTTTTTCAAAGTATCCTCTTATAACAGTCTTTATTTCTGTGGGGTCAGTGGTGATATCTCCTCTCTCATTTCTTATTTTGTATATTTGCATCTTCCCTCTTTTTTTCTCTGTTAGTCTAGCTAAGAGTTTGTCAATTTTATTGATCTTCTCAAAGTACTAGCTCTTGGTTTTATTTTTTCAGGTGCTTTCTTATTTTCTATTTCATTTAATTCTGCTCTGATCTTTGTTCTTTCTTTCTCTTCTTTTGGGTTTAGTTTATTGATCTTTTAATGATTCCTCCAAGTGTGCAGTTAATTCTTCAATTTTAGCCTTTTCTTCTTTTTTGATGTATGAATTTATGGCTATAAATTTCCCTCTCAGTACTGCTTTTGCTGCATCCCATAACTTTTCATATGCTGTGTTATCATTTTCATTAGTTTCAAAGTAGTTATTGATTTCTTTTGAGAATTCCTCCTGACCGACTATTTTTCTAAGAGTGTGTTGTTTAACTTCTATATCTTGTTGCCAAATCTGGGTCTGTGGCCCTTGTAGATTTCCAGCTCATTACACTGTTTTCAGATAAATTATTTTGTATGATTTTGATCTCTATGAATTAAATGAGACTTTCTCTGTGGCCTAGCATGTGGTCTATCTTGGAGAATAACCCATGTGCACTTGAGAAGAATGTATATCCTGTTGTATTTGGGTGTAATGTTCTGTATATGTCTATTAGGTCCAGCTCCTCTAATATACTGTTCAAAGTCATTGTTTCTTTACTGATCTTCTTTTGAGATGTTCTGTCCGAAGTTGATAGTGGTGTATTAAAGTCCTCCACTATAATACAGAACCATCTTTGTGGGGGCATTTTCAGGACCTAAGAGTTATCTTGGGTGGTACTGCAGCAACAGATGTTGGACATTGTCTGTTCTGCCATGGCCCACTGGGTGGACTGGGGGAGAGTGTAAACTACAATGTAAACCATTATCCATGTGGTGCAGCAGTCCTCCAAAATGTATTCACCAAATGCAATGAATGAAAGAGGTTGTTGTGGAAGGAGTGTGATGAGGGGTTGGAGAGTATATGGGGACCTCTTATATTTTTTTAATGTAACATTTTTTAAAAACAGAGAAAAAAAGGAAGAAAAAAATGTAAAAGAATTATTCATCATGATCAAGTGGGTCTATACCAGGCAAGCAAGGATGATTCAACACAAGGAAATCATTCAGTAATACACCACATTAATAAATCAAAATAGAAAAATCATGATTTTATCAGTTGATGCAGAAAAGGCATTTAACAAAACAGAACATCCTTTCTTCATAAAAATACTACAAAAGATAATAATTGAAGGAAATTTTCTCAACATGATAAAGGCCATATTTGAAAAACCTACAGCAAACTATGTACTCAATGGTAGAAGACTGAAAGCTTTCCTGTTGAGATCAGTAAAAAACAAGGATGCCTACTGTTGCCATCGTTATTCAACATAGTGCTAGAGGCCCTAGCTAGAACAATCAGGCAAGAAAAAGAAGTAAAAGGCATCCAAATTGGAAAGGAAAAAATAAAAGCTTTTCACACACAATATGATCCTATGCCTAGAAAGTTCTGAAAAAATAACAACAAAGTTGCTAGAGGTAATAAACGATTTCAGTAGAGTGTCCAGATATAAGATCAATAGTTGAAAATCAGTGGTGTTTATATACACTTGTAATGTGCAATCTGAGGAGGAATTCAGGAAAAAATTACTTTTACAACAGCAACTAAAAGAATACAATATTTAGGAATAAACTTAGTCAAGGATGTAAAAGTCTCGTACTCAGAAAAGTACAATGTACTGTTAAAAACTTTTTTAAAACACCTAATCTAAAGCTTCATTAAAAATTTAAAAAAATAATTTAAAAAGAGACCTAAATAATAGAAGAATATTTCATTCTCATGGATTGGAAGACTAAATATCATTAATATGTCAGTTCTATCCAAACTGATATACAGATTCAATGCAATCCAATAAAAATACCCCAGCATTTTTCAAACAAATGGAAAACACAATTATCAAATTTATTTGGAAGGGTTAGTGCCCTGATATCCAGAAATATCTTAAAAAGGAAATGCAAAGTTGGAGGACTCTTACTTCTGGAGTTTAAACCATACTACCTAGCTACATAGTAAAACCAGCATGGTACTGGCATAAAGATAGATGGTAGAATAGTCTATTTAACAAATGGTGCTGGGTGAACTGGATATCCACAGCCAAAAGAAAAAAAAGAAGATCCTCATCTCACACCTTATTTGGAAATTAACTCAAAATGGATCAAAGACCTAAATTTAAAAGCTAGAACCAGAAAGCCCCTACAAGAAAATGCAGGAAAACATCTTCAAGACCTAGTGGTAGGTGGTACAATCTAAAACCTTACACAGAAAGCATAAGCAATGAAAGAATACATGGACAAATATGACCTCCTCAAACTTGAACACTTTTTTGATTCTAAGGACTTTGCCAAGAAAGTGTAAATTCAACCCACTCAATGGGAGAAAATATTTGGAAACCACATATTTGATAAGAGTTTTATTTTGATTCTATATAAAGAGATCATATAACTCAACAATAAAAGAGCAAGCAATCCAATTAAAAATGGGCCAAAGACTTGAATAGATATTTCCCCAAAGATGAAATACAAATAGCCAAAAAGCACATGCAAAAGTGTTCAACATTACTACCTATTAGGGAAATGTAAATCAAAATGTCAATGAGATATCATCATACATGGCATAGAATGGTCATAATTTTTTAAAAAATACAGAAAAAAAGTAATTGCTAGAGAGAATGTGGAAAAATAGGAACTCTACTTCATCATTGGTGGGTTTGTAAAATGTGCAGCCTCTGTGGAAGAGTTTGGTGGCTCCTCAGTAAGTTAAATATAGAACTTCCATATGATTTAGCAATTCCTCGACTAGGAATATATCCAGAAAAACTGAAAAATGTGATATGAACAGATATCTGCACACCAATGTTCATAGCAGCTTTGTTCACAATTGCCAAAATATGGAAATAACCCAAGTGTCCATCAACCAATGAATGGATAAACAAAATGTTATATATATATGATGAATATTGTGCTGTCATAAGAAAAAATGAAATTGGGACACATATGATAACATGGATGAATCCTGAAGACATTACACTAAGTGAAGTACACCAGACACAAAAGGAAAATATTGTATGGTCTCACTAATATGAACTATATAAAGAATAAATGCATGGAGTTAAAACCTAGAATATAGGTTACTCGGAGATAAGAGGAGTGCTGTGAAGGAGTACTGATACTGAATGTAGGTAGGAGTATTAATTCCCTTGAGTAAAAGTGTGGAAATGGATAGAGTTGAGAGGTAACATTATACTGAGTAGCAGCTGGTATATAAAAGGAATTGTGGTTAAAAATAGTCTAGGGATGTAAATGTGGGTAGAAATAGTCTAGGGAATAATCTAGGGACTGAACAACACAGCGAACCCAGAGGTGAATAAGAATAGTTGTTGATCACACAAATGCAAGAATGTCCTTCTGTGAACTACTATGGATGCATGTCACTATTGCAGGGCTGTGGGAATGTGGAGAAGTATGGGAAAAATAAAATTGATGTAATTTATGGACTATAACAACAGCAATATCCTTGCATCAATGCCAAAGATGTACAGTGTTAATAATAGGGGGGGTATGGAAAAAATATCAAACATACGATATGGGCCACAGTTAGTGGCAATAGTCTGATGATATTATTTCATAATCTCTAACAAATGTTCCACAACAGTGTGGTGTGTTGGTGAAAGGGTGTTGTATGGAATTCTACACATATGTCTGATCATTTTGAAAGTCCATAACTTCTGTAATAAAATCACATTTAAAAAAATAAATAGATGAAAAGCAGAAAAAAAAAAGTATTAAGAAAAAAAGCATATGTCCGATCAAAAGCTGCACATGAAGTACCAGGGAAATTGTTAATTTTGCGCAAGCAATGAAACAACACCTGAAGTAGCAGCTGAAATTGGAGTCACCAGCTAGTTAAGTTTACTAGAAACCATTAACATCCTTCAAGATCAATCTGTTTTCTATGAAGGCCAAACAGGAATCTCACATGCAGTAGTGGAGGTAATCATCATTTCTGCATCCTTCATCCTGATGACAGGGTTAATCTCTGCAAACCTTCCAGGAATGCAGTATTGCTTTGGTTTACTCTTTTGCTAGGTACAGGCAGTTCTTATGTCTTCCACTTGGCCTTTTTATCATAATATCCTTCACTCCTCAGGTCAGGAAACCATTTTTGGGAATGGCAGTTGCTGAGTATGTTTATTTCAACTTTGCTATGTGAAAAAGGGGAAATAACCACAGAATGTGTTCAGGGACTCAGTTAATCCATTGTGAGACAGACTGGATACTATTCCATTGATCATTTGAGATCCATAAGCCCCATCCTGAATGGTAGACCACAGTGGCATGTTTGGTCTCTGCCATGTCTATGGAGTTCTCTTTCTTTTATGT
The DNA here is from genome assembly GCF_030445035.2 of Dasypus novemcinctus. Classification (NCBI taxonomy): domain Eukaryota; kingdom Metazoa; phylum Chordata; class Mammalia; order Cingulata; family Dasypodidae; genus Dasypus; species Dasypus novemcinctus. The sequence goes on from NC_080674.1 coordinate 19,612,431, forward strand.
GTATCTTTTTCTGTGTGTCTTTTTGAGTGAGTTTCTATTTATGTAGCCTACCAAGGGGGTAGGAACTTAAAGTGAGTAACACCCTATTGATATATTTGAATCAAAGCCCTAATCTTAATGTAATTTAATCAAAGATATCTCAGTGGAGTCTAACACAAAGTGTATCACGCCCAGAGGAACAGACCAGTTTAGAAACATAATCAATCCATTATTTCACTTCATGAATAATCTCAAACTGCCACAAGATGCCCATCCCAGAGAAGGACCCTGGAGGAATTTTGCAGAAGGAGCATAGAATGAATGGTCTGAGGAATTCCTCAGGATTCAAAGAAACTAGGATTCTTAAGCCTGGACAAGGAAAAGCCGTGGACTTTATTTATAGTTTCTACAATTTTCTTTACATCAATGCGACAATTTCTTCTATTACTAGTCATGATTGTTCTATTGTAGGATATCAGTAAGTCCACTCTAATCCATATTTTATTCCTCCATCCTGGACACTGGAATGCTGATGTCCACTCCACCTCTATCTCGAGAGAAAGCTTAGATCCCACATGGTTGATGGATGCGATTCTCCTACTTGCAGTTGTAGGCATTCTCAGTTCCCTGGTGTGGTGGTTGACTGTTCTCACCTCCGTTAGCTGACCTGGGTAAGTCCAACAAACGAGAGAGTAGGAGTTGAAATTCTGCTGAAGCTCAAGGCCCAGCTGGCACATGGACAGTCCAGAGATTCAAGTCTCCTGAGTACACACCAATTCTAGTACCAACCACAGGTTCAGTAAAAGCTACAAAAGAAGCATGTGTAGAAAGGTGGTCATGGTAGTTGCTGAGGGCAGGGAGAGGGAAGAAGAGATGAGATGTGTGGGCATTTTCAGGTTTTGGAGCTGTCCTAAGTGATACTGCAGGGACAGATGCTGGATATTATATATCTTGCCATAACCCACTGAAAGTACTGGGGAAGAATGTAAAGTGCAATGTAAAGTATTATCCATGTGATGCAGCAGTGCTCCAAAATGTATTCACCAAAAGCACTGAATGTGCCACAATGATGAAAGCAGTTTTCATCTGGGAGGAGTGGGGTGGGGGAGATGGGGTATATGGGAACCTCTTATATTTTTTAATGTAACATTATTTGTGATCTATGTATCTTCAAAAAAATACAATTAAAAAATAATGGGGTTAGGGGGTGGGGCATTGGGTATATGGGAACCTCGTGTTTTTTAATGTAACGTTTTGTGTGATCTATTAAGTTTTTTAAAAAGATAATTAAAAATAAAATTAAAAAATAGTTTCTGCAATTTTAATTGAATTTATACATCACCTCCACTCAACATTTAGAGGCATTTTTCCTCCTCTAATTCAGTACCAACAAAGATTTTTTTTCTCTCTCTCTGAGTCTATTTTTCATTTAATTGGGTAATTTTTGTGCCCTGAGTTTTCCCTTTTGACCTTTCTGACAGGAACCTCAGAGTTACATTTTCTCCTTTCTTGCTGCAAAGCTTCTTTCTACATTTATAGGTATAACTATTTTTTATCTTTTAAGAAATCCCAACAATTTTTAAAAATTTAATTGACTATTAGTTTATGGAGATCTTTAATGTGTTTACAAGCTTAAGCTCTTTTGATAGGGATCAAAAGCCCTAGAGAGTCTTTAAGCAAAGAATGTCTTGCCATATTCTGTTCATCCACACAACATGAGGACTGTAAGATAGACTGAAGAACTTTCCAGTAGGATAGACTAGAGTATGTAGAAATATCTGCAAGGAAATGTGGGGCAGGTAATCAAGAAAGGGTTTTATAAATGACCTTAAGACTGGAGTTTAGGAGAAGACACTCATTTCTCAGTTTTCAACATGTCTGGTCAAATGGAATAAGGCAGGAGTACGTGGAGACCTAAGCAAGGCTTCCACAAGAGTTTCAGATTAATGTGAGCTGGCCACCAGCAAGGCAGCATGACATAATGGCAAATAGTCCTGGATGGGTTTACCCATGGATCCAGCATAACATGACGGCAAATAGTCCTAGGTGGGAATACCCATTGAACCAATCCACACCCAAGTCCACCCTTAATGTTGACCCTGTGCCTAGTGCACAGTGGGTGGTCATTTAGGAAAGAGGTCTCCTTGGTATGTTGGAAGAAAAGCAGCTAGAATCTGTGGTAGAGACTGATGCACTGCTCCCAACAGCAGGGTCAGCTCCAAATGCCCAAGGCAATCATGGGGATGAGAAGAAACCTCCACAACTTCCAGTAAAAATAATTTTATAACAAAGTCCTCCCTTAGCCAGGCATTAAATGTTCATTCCTGGAACAGGATGGAGGATGGAGGGGGGGTAGTGTGTCCCACAGAGCTGATCATTTGCATCTTTGGGAACAGTGAGAAGGATGGTCCAGATTGGGGTGAGGAGCCACAGACTGACACATAGTTGGTGGGTGGGTTTCTGAACATAATGCAGAGGACAAGATATAGGTGAAGAGAGATACCATGGAGGTGTAACTAGGCAAGAGGGATTGTTGAGAGAGTTTCTGGTGAGCAACAGGGAACAGCAAATAAACTGAGCTCATCAAAGTGGGCATCAGGACCATTAACTGCAATGTGCACTCGGGACTCAGGTTAATAGGGAATAGAGGGCTAGCTGCAGCAACAAGGGAAAGGACCAGGTCAAGGACAAGGAACTTGGCCTGGGAGTGTCCCATGGCCACATCAAGTGGGAGCTAGGCCTCCTCAGCACCCAAGTAGAAGGGCTCCCAGGACAAGGGTTGGGGAGAGCGGGCAGGAAAGGTGGTGGCTGGGGGATCCATAGGGGTGCCAGAGAGGTCTTAGGGTATTTATTCACTGCTGTCTGAACTAGAGGTAGGTTCAAACATGAAAATGTTTTTGCTAACTGATGGAAGACCCAAGATAGGATGGCCTGCTACACATTTCTCAACATGGTTCTCTCATTAGAAAGGGTTAAGAGCTGAGGAGCAAAGGTTAAGGGATAGTGGTCTCTATGGAATATATAATCATAGATATTATAATCCAGTCATGCCATTTTGTGGGACTTTATAGATCAGTGGGGCGAGGGCCAGCAGGGCTCATACATAGATGGTGCTTGGTTCCCAGAGTGAACAAAGGAAAGAGCAAATTGGATGTGGACAAGAAGCAGAAATATCTGCATTTGCTTCCTCAGCAATGGCTTTGACTAGGGAGGACTTCAATTGAGCAGAGCTTGAAATAAATTTGTAACTAACAATAGTAACAATTCTGAGAAGTGTTCTTTCTCAAAATTTTCAAAACAATGTGTTACAAATTGACTTCTACCTGTTCAGGTAGCATTTGATCATCTCTTACTGACTTTCTATTATCTCTCATTCATCTGTCAAATGGACAGGAATTTAATGGTCTTAAACTCATGTATGACCAATGGTCACATGTGGCTTTGCTCCCCAGGGCTAGAGCCTCTATCTGGGATGAGCTCTGAACATCATGCCAGATGTGACCCAAGGGCCTCCTGGGAAGCTTCGACACAGTTGGCAAGACTAGCCCTCTCCAGTGCAAGAGCATTCAGGCTTGGTCACCTCTCCACAGGCAGGGAATCCCTGATGAATCCTGACAGTATCCCTGAGTTCATGAGATCGAACTGGGAGCACAAGAAGGATAATGTGAGTTTATAGGACAGAGTGCTCATGGGAGGGAGCTGGAAACAGTGCAGAGAGCTATCTAGGGAGAGAAAAGGAAAGGAGAGAATGTGTACAACAGAGCTGGGTACAGGTCTCCCAGTGGGCTTCAGCTGAGCACAGTGCCTGTACATACAGCTATGCATGGCCTCCCCAGACAAGGCCACAACCACCAAAGAACAGGCAGAACAATCCTCACAGTTCACAAAGACTTGAAATAGTCATGTTCTCATAATTTAGGGTGGAAAATCTCAAAACTCAGGTGTTGTCAGGTAGACCACTCAGAGTCATGCCTCTGTTAAGGAATAATTGGTATGAAGTAAATACTGTAAAGCATATCAATAATTGTACATCACTTCAAAACAAATAGAAATAAAAAATTCAACAAATTGGCAGGTTACAGGATTAACATGCAAAAACCAATTGTCTTTCTAAGAACCAAATAGGAGCTACCTGAAATTAGCATCTGAAAGAATAAAATATCTAGGAATAAATTTAAACAAGAAACTGAAGGTGATGCACACTAATAAATACAAAACACTGATAAAAGAAATTTAAAAGACTTAAATAAATGGAAATGAAACCCTGTGTTCATTGACAGGAAGACCTAATATTGTTAAGATGTCAGTGATACCCCAAAAGAGCTGTAGATTTAATGTAAAACCTATCAAAATTCAGCAGCATTTTTCAGTAATGGGAAAACCTATTCTCAAATCATATGGAAATGCAAATAACCCTGAACAGTCAAAACAATTTTGAAATAGAAAAATGAAATGGAGCTTGATGCATCTTAATTTCCATTTTATTACAAGTCACAGTAATCAGAAGAGTGTGGTTATGGAATAGAGATAGAAATAAAGGCCAATGATATAGAATCGAGCATCCAGAAACTAACTTACACATCAAATGTTGACTGATTTTGGACAAGGCAAATAAGTATATAAAATGGAAAGAATTGTCCCTTTAACAAATGTTAAAGGGAAAACCAAGTGTCCACATGCCCCGTCCTACAACATTAATAAAAATGAACTCAAAATGTTTCAAGGACCTAAACTTTAGAGCTAAAATCTGAACAGTCTGGAAGAAAACATAGAGAAAACACCTCATGACCTTTGATTTGGCAGTGATTTTAGAAATGACAACAAAAGCATAAATACCGAAAAGCAAAAATAGATAAAATGGACTTCATCAGAATTAAAAACATTTTTTAAGTCAAAGGACAATTATCGGGAAAGTGAAAATACATCCTATAGAATAGGAGAAATTACATCTGATGAGGGGTTAATATCCAGAATACAACAATAACACTTTCACTTATACAAGAAAAAATTGAAAAATATAATTTAAAAATGGACAAAGGGCTTAAATAGACATTTCTTCAATGAAGACTTTCAAACAAGCACATGAAGAAATGCTCAACAGAGATAGTCATTAGGGAAATGCCACTCAAAACCACTATAAGGCATGACTTCACTCACACTACTGTGGCTGTTATTTTTTAATTCATGGAAAATAACCAGTGCTAGCGGAAATATGAAGAAATTGGAACCCTTACCCTTTATTGGTAGCAATGTGCAACCCCTTGAAAATTAGTCTGGCTGCTCCTCAGAAAGTCAAGTATAGAGTTAACATATGAACCAACATTCCCATTTTTAAGCATATATCCACAAAAATTGAAAGTAAAGGCTCAGGTAAATATTTATACATCATTGTTCACAGCAGCATCATTCTCAATAGCCAGAGAAAGAAGCAACATAAGTGGCCATGAAGCAGATGCAAGGATGAACAAAATGTGGTTTATACATACAATAGGATATTATTCAACCAATAAAAGATAAAGTTGTGATACATTTTACAGCATGAAACTTGAAGATATTTTCTTGAGTGGAATAAGACAGAAATGCAAGGGTATTTGTTATTTCATTTGTTGGAAATACCCAGATTAAGCAAATTTATGAAGACAGAAAGTAGACAACAGGTTATCAGTGTCAAGAATGGGGCCAGAATATGGAGTAATTGCTTAATATATAAACCATTTCATTTTGGTATGTTGAAAGAGTTTCAATATGGATACTAGTGATGGTAGGATCGCATTGTGAATGAAATTAATACCACTGAATTATACACTTGAAAGCATTAAAATTGGGTGTTTAAATTGTATAAAACTCAGTACAATAAAAAGTTAAAACATACTTCTATTTATAATGTCTTGAAATGATATTTTTATTGTATTGGATGAAATAAAATACATTCCTATAATTAATTTTACCTGTTCCTTTTTGTTTTTTGAATACTGGCTAATAGCTAATATGAAATTACATATGAGACTTGCATATATATATATTTTTTGCAGGAATGGAGAAGAGTGTGCTACAAGTACACACACACAAACAAATTTACAGTGTGCCTCAAAAATTTCTGGAAAAATTGAAAAGAAACACTTAACAATGGTTAGCTCTGGGGTAACATACTGCAGATCTGAGTTGGAAGACAATTTACTTTACATGAAATTTTATAATGATTAACAAAAGAATAGAGTTTGCAGGATGGCATAATTGATTCTAAGAGATATAAAATATGGGCATTGTCCTAGTGCTTTACAATCCATAAGGGGCTTTCTCACCTAACATTTCCTTCACCCCCATTCTGTAAAGAAGAAGCAGAGTGGTAAAATAAAATACTTGGCAAGATGATATTTCTGTGAGTTTATTTAATTAGTAAACCATTCATGAATTGAGGAAACATCCAAATCACACAAGGATAGGAATTCCCGTAAGACAAAAAGAGATTATAGAGAGTGAATGTGGAAACTTAAAGGTAATATTGAATTGGTGACTTTGGGTTTACCTAGGGGGCATAAGGCAATGCTATTGTATTTGTTATTATTATTGTTGTATTTATCGTTACTGCATTTATACTTTCAGGATTTGTTGGTGGCATTTTTTGCATTTATCAATGCCCCCCTTTGTTCTTACTCTCGACCAAAAGCTTTGTCAGAAGTTGGCCTGTACCAATCACCATCAGCTGTCCTTTACTAGATTTCTTGTAAAGGATTAGCCTCATTCTCATTATATCCCTCTTTCCTCTTCCGTCATGTTTCAATCACAGAAATATAACCTGCCAGGTTAACTCCTCATTTAAGATTTTGACAAGGCACAAAGGATCAGGGAGTTCAGAATAATAGTTACAAGGAGAACAAAGCCAACAGAATGCAGGTGCCTCAAAGCCAGAGACCCAGCCCCCAAATTAAACCACTGAACAAATCTCAATGTCTTAGCTTGCCCAGTAAATCTAGAATATTTATTTTTGGCTTGATGTCTTCTACTGAGTGTTCTATGATTTTAGATTGGTGTATACAGAACACACTTTTCTATCGAAAGTTCTCGAATGTTCCCCTGTTGATATGAATATTTAGGGTCCTTCGGTTCTGGACACTAATTCTGCCACACGATTTACTTCTGGATATACATTTTCAATTGCTCTGATGCTATCATTAAAAGTTCCCTCTAGAAATATATAAATGGATGGTTTTCTCAGTTTAAAGAATCCCATGGAGGGAAACATGGGTCTGAGAAAATTCCATCCTTTAACAGGTTTCCAGTGAGTGGGTTTTCTTAAGATCTGGTTAACAAAATTGTGGTCTCAATTTAAAAGAAAATAGCTCCAAAACTAAATTATCTCTTGATTTTCAGGTTGAAACTCAAGTAAGGTCTGAAATCAGGGCTCCAGCATTAGATTTCCCTAACCAACAAGGGGGAAAGGCCCTGTATTAATCATGAATCTCTAGGAAAAGAGAACCCACAGGGGATATATGTGAATATTATGAGATTTTGTAAAATTGTTTCACATGACTGTGCTTATGCACAATTACAAATCTCATAGGGCAAGCTGAAAGCTTGGACCACTGATAAAGGTTTTCAATGAATTTGCTAGGAGAAGCTGGCTGAGTGAAGTAGAGATAAAAATTCTCTCTTCTGAATTCATCATTTCTTTTAAGGCTTTCAGCTGATTGCATGAGGCATCTCTTATTATTGAAGGCAATCTCCTCAGTCGATTGTAGATGTAATCAGCTATAAGTGCAATCGACTACTAATGATTTCAGTCCTCAAAATGTCCTCAAAGTAACAATTATACCTGTGCTAGCATGAACAAATAACTGGGCACCATCACCTGGCTATGTTGACATAACCTTCACAGCCCACCACTTTTCAACTTGGCATCCATACACCTCATCTTAAAACACATTTAAACTCTAAGTAAACTAATGACTGACATATTTTTCACCTAACAATACTCAAATGACATGTATACAACAGGGACTGCACAAAATCACTTCATAATAGGGTGGAAGTCCTTGGGTAATTATTATGACATGAAACTAATACAAATTGTTTCATATGATGAGATAAGATAAAGAAGAAACAAAAAGATATTTTATTTATGTACATTTATATACATACTCATAACAATACAAGGAAGAAATAACCATAAACATTACAGTCCTCATTTCTGAAAATAGTCATATGATTGGAATTTGTACCATATTCCTTACCTAATACATGCTCTCTTTACCCTCAGCAAGGATTTTACATGGCTGTCATTCTTTCAATGACAGAGTGACCCAAACATTCATTTCTGAAGTTTCTGGTCCATTGGTAGTCCTGCCTGGATGAGGTTGTTTTAATTTTCCATAAAATATCATCTCAGGGCATGGTAGTACTAAAAGATGCCCTGGGGAATCCCCTGTATTCCACGCAAGCATTCTTTACTTCCTTTACGTAGTTTCAATCCTATTTAATTTGATAGTCAGAATCAGTCATCCCAGCCAATACAGCAATTTCCTGTAGACCAGCAGATTTTAATGTTGCAGGGACATTTTTTCCTACTGGATCACTAAGGGTAATACAGAGTGGTGCCACTCCTATCCCCCTTCTTTGATTATTGGACCCATGAATACTGGCTATGGGAGAAACAGCACCATAATGACAAAAAGAGAAATAAAAAAATAATATATGGCATATATAAACCTAAAAAAAATATGGTTAATGTAAGTAATGTCTTGACAGTAATAACACTGAATGTTAATGAATTAAATGCTCTAATCAAGAGACACAAATTGGCAGAATGGATAACAAAATATGATGCTTCTATGTGCTGTCTACAAAAAACTCACCCTAGACCCAGAGATGCAAGGAGGTTCCAAGTCAATGATTGGAAAACCATTTTACAAACAAACAATAACCAAAAACGCATTAGTAGCTATACAAACATCAGACAAAATAGACTTTAAAAGGAAAACTATTATAAGAAACAAAGCAGGATACTATAACTCATAAAAGTGATAATGTATCAAGAAGAAAGATCTCAGCAGGATCTTATTGACAGCCAAAGTAGACTATGCCAAATAGCAGGGCTCGAGTGCTCTGGAGACATCTAGACACTATAGTCTGGGCAGGTAGATCAGGATTTGGTGCCTTGCCTACTCTGGAATTTATGCGCCCCTGTGAGACAGAGTTGGATGCAGTCGTGGTTCCCCTACACATGGCTCTACTATCCCCATCCAAGACACTTAAATCTTTGGGCTGTCCATGTGCCAGCTGGGCCCAGAATCTCACTTGATTTGCAACATCTACTCTCTAGTTCATTGGATTCACCCAGGACAGCTAACAAGGAGGAGATGATGGACAACCCCCAAACCAAGGAACCAAGACAGTCTACAACTTCAAGCACAAGAGTCCCATCCATCAGCCTTATGGGATTGAAGCCCTCTCTCAAGTAGAGGTGGAGCAGATATCACCATCAGAATCCTCAGAATTGGGGAATGAACTATGGACTTAAGTAGACTTACTGGTGTTCTACAATAGACATTGTGATTCTGCCAATGGAAGAAATTATATCATTGATGTAGAGGCAATGGTCACTGGAGGTTCTGAGGGCAGGGAGAGGGGAACAAAACAACAATCATAAACATTTATGTACCTAAGCAGGTTCCAAAAAATACATGAGGCAAACATTGAAAAACTAGTGAAGAAATAGATGCCTATACAACTATAATGGGGGATTTAATACACCATTATCACCTTTACACAGAACATCTTGATAAATGGTCAAAAAAGAAACAGAGAACTTGAATAATACATTAGGGATCTATACCTAATAGACATATAGAACATTACATTCAAATACAGTGGGATATACATTCTCCTCAAGCTCACATGGATCATTTTTTAGGCTAGACCACATGCTAGGTCACAGAACAACTCTCAACAAATTCTGAAAGATTGAAATAATACATGTAATTTCTCTGACCAAAATGCAATGAAGCTGGAAATCATTAAGGGGCAGAAAAAGAGAACAGGGACAAAGATATGGAATTGAAATAACAAACACTTAATCAATCAGTGGGTCAAGGAGGACAGAGCAAAATAAATCAGTAACTTCTTGAAAGTTAAGGAAAGTGCAAAGGAAGTGCTTCGAGGAAATAGATAGCCATAAATGCTTCTATTAAAAAAGAAGAAAGGTAATCAAAGACCTAATTGCACATGGGGAGGAACTAGAAAAAGAACAGCAAATCCCCAAACAAGCAGAAATAAAGAAATAACAAAGAGGAGAGCATAGCTAAATGAAATTGAGAATAATAAAAAAACACCAAAAAAAACTTGTAAAAATGAAAGTTGTTTCATTGAGAAGATTAATAAAATTGTCAAATCCTGAGGAAGAGAAGACTAGAATAGAAGAAATATAGGACATTGGAATTGTTCTGGATGATCTTGCATGGTTGGATACAGATCTTTCAAATTTTTTCAAAATCTATAAAAGTGTACAGCGCAAAATGTAAACCATAATGTAAACCATTAAGCATGGTTAGTAGCAATGCTTCAATATTTGTACATCATTTGTAACAAATATACCATACACATGTAAAACGTTACTAATAGATGAGAGGGGGAGGGGTAAGGGGTTGGGTGTATGAGAAGCCCCTATATTTTTAATGTGACTTTTCTATAACCTAAGGCCAATTTTAGATAAATAAAAAGTAAAAAAAATAAGACAATGGGGAACACACAGAAGAAACTGTCACTACACATAAAAGGTAACAGATCTTATTGTGGTAAAAACATAGAAAAAGTGTTTTATTGTACTTTTAAAAAAGTTGTAGTTATACTTCCTATTTTTCATTCTTTTTATTTTTGTAATTTATTTGCTATTATTATTTTATTTCCTATAGCAGTTTGATATGGTTATGAATTCCAAAAATAATATTGGATAATGTTTGGAATCTGGTCTGTACCTGGGCATGATTAAGTTATGATTAGGGCTTTGACTGGGCCACTTCATTAGGGCATTGAGTTCCCACCCACCGGGTGGGAACTTACAGAAAAAGGCATTGCTAAGGACAGAGCTGAGGGTTTTGGATGTTGGAGTTTGATGCTAAAGCCTTAAGCTGGAGCCCCGTGAAGTAACACACAGAGGAGAGAGAAGCAAGACCCTAGAAGGGAGGAACCCTCACAGACATCAGCAACCATCTTGCTCCAACATGTAAAAATAGACTTTGGTGAGGGAAGTACATTATGCTTCATGGCCTGGTATCTGTAAGCTCCTACCCCAATTAAATACCCTTTATAAAAACCAACCAATTTCTGGTATTTTGCATCAGCACCCCTTTGGCTGACTAATACAGAATTTGGTACCGAGGAATGGGGAAGTGCTTTTGTAATTACCAAAATGCTGGAACACTTTTATAAATGGGTAAGGGGTATTTTTGGAGGAATTGTGAGATACTTGGAAGAAAAGACCTATAGTGCTTTGAAGAGACTGTTGATAGCAATATGGATGTTAAAGAGAATTTTTTTGATGTCACAGAAGTAAATGATGAAACTATTATTGGAAACTAGAGGAAAGGTAATCCGTGTTTTAAAGTTGCAGAGAACTTAGCAAGACTAACTCCTGGTGTTTTATGGAAGGCAGAATTTGAAAATGATAAGCCTGCGCATTTCACTGAAGAAATTTCCAAAGGAAACCCAGAGAATGTGGCTTGGCTTCTGCTTGCACTTATAGCAAACGGCTAGACTAGTGAGATATGCTGAGGACTGAACTGTCAGGCACAAAGAAAATAGAAACTAACTCTGGAAATCCCAAGCTTCTGGAAATCAAGCTACCAAAAGAAAGAGCCCCATTGGAGGGTTTAACTAAACTTGGAACTTATAAATCAGGATCAAAGATGCAATTATCTTGGAAAGATTTGTGGAAAGTCTTACTGTCTGATGGCTTGTACCCCTGGTACTTGCATGCTAAACCAACAAGGTTTTTGAGAGAACTGTATGAACAAAACCACTGCCAGCTTGGACTAAAAGGGACATGGAAAGGAGAGATTGGATGAGAAACAGCTTTAAGAGGAAAACTAAAAAGATCTGGAATTAAGACATCACCTTGGGCCAAGAAAGGAACCCTACCCATATGTTCAGAGAGGGTAAGTTTGCACCAGCAGTTGAAGGTGGATGTTCCCACCTGATGTTCTGGAAGAGTTTTGCCACCCCAGGATGCAGAGAGTGTGGAGCATATTCCCCAAGGATTATGGTGGTTAAGGTCAGCACCCCATAGGTCTGAGAAGGGTGGACCTGTCCCCCATGGAATAGGGAAGACCAGATGGCCAACTCGTTGCTCCAAGAGGGTTGAGCCTGCATGCCAAAGGTTAGGGAAGGCCAGGTGATCAACTCATTGCTCTGAGAGGGTTGAGCCTGTATGCTAACATTCAGGGGGAATGTTGTCTTCATATCACTATACTGGGGGGGTTAAGACTCAAACCCAAAGATTAGGTAAGGTGTGGCAATTACCCCCACCCTCTTGGAGGGTGAGGTCTGGAGCTTGGTTGACATCCAGATGCAGAGGAGCATCACTGTTGTGGGGTGTTTGATGGGGAAAAGTGCAGGGAGAGGTGTACATGGGGCATGCCTCTATCACATATGAATACATTGTTTGTTCTAATGATCATGGAGCATTGTCTCAATGGGTACTGAAAAGTAAAAGAAACCAGACCAGTATGCCAAGTCCTCAAAATTATTGCATTTAACTCTAGACCTTATTCTATAACCAAAGAATACTGAATTCTCATCCTGAGCAGTCCTGCTATATACTCTAATAGAGCAGCAAAATAAATATTTAACTAAAAAAATACATAGTTAACACACATACACACAAAAAAGTAACACCGGTCATTTCTCTTTCCAAGGCTAATTGAACAAGCAGGTGCACTATTCAAATTTCTGCCCCCTGGGAGATTCCATTTCACCACTTTTTTTTCCCAGGTGTCCCAGAATGGGGCTATAGTCCTGCAGTTGTCCATTTTCAGGTAGTTCCTGTGTATATGCAGAACCATCTGTAAACCAGGTCTGAGTTTCCCCTTTTTCAGTCAAACAACTTTAGGGAACTCCACAAAAAGTTATAGCCCTGGAATAAGAGAAGGTATTGTGACAGGAATGAGGGCCATGGGCATTTGGGGTAATTTTTCAGGTAGCTTATTTGTGCCTTCAGGGTCTGTTCAAGCCCTATCTCACATAAAATTTTTCCATTTGATTATAGAGTGCTACTTGTACACACTAAACTTATGGTTTGAGGGTTAGACAACACACTGTTCATGAAGGGCAACAAACATGTCATGGTAATTTAGTGGCCAATGGTTAAGAGTATGGTCTATACTGAGACCCACTAGGAGGCCAAAGCTGTTTCTGAAAAGGAGAATAGTTATCTACAGAAGATTGCAGGGCTTTGCTTCAAATTCTTAAGGTTCTGTGCTGCAATACTCTCATAGGGTCCACCAAATGGTCCAATATGGTTGAAGTAGTAGAGCAACTGCACAGGAGCCTGATTCTGTTGAAGATCCTCCTCTTATTCCTCTCCCTAATCAAAACTTGCAGTGTTTTGAGCAATTTGATAAATGGGCTAGAGTAAGATACTGTTTATTTTGCTGAAAGCTCTTGGAGAAGTATACCAGAAATGGGTTGAATTTTCAAATAGGATTCATTTGTTTAAAGACTTACAGTTCTGTCTCTGAGACAGATAAAGTAGATATAACCCCAGGTATTGGTTCTTTTGAGGGCTAAAGAGACCCACGGGTTCTATGGTCATGGCAGATAGGGTTCACTGTCATGTCAGTTGGCCCTTCTTTGGAGCTGGTGTTTCTGCGTGATGGAACTGGACTCAGATGGGATATCTTTTCACAAGACTTTCATGCTACTTTACTGGAATTGTGTTGGGGTTTAAGATATATTTAGGGGATTTGAATCTCTGGACTGACAATATGATAGCCATGCCCTGAACCTCAACAGACTTCAACTCCTACACTCTGATTTATTGGACTTACCCCACTCAGCTAACATGGATTTGAAGAATGTCAACCACCTCACCATGGAGCCTAGAGTGCCTACAACTGAAAGCAGGAGGATTGCATCCAGTATCCATGTGGAATCTAAGCCCCCTCTTGACATAGATGTGGAATGGACACAACCAATCCAATGTCCACAGAGAAAATGTGGCATTGGTGTGGGAAGGGTGGCCATGGTGGCTGCTGGGTGCAGGGAACGGGAGGAAGAGATGAGACCTGGAGGCGTTTTCGCGACGTGGAGCTGTCCTGGGTGGTGCTTCACGGACAATTACGGGACATTGTAGATCCCCCCAGGGCCCACTGGATGGAACGTGGCTATGACGTGGACCATTAACTATGAGGTGCAGCGATGCCCAGAGATGTACTTACCAAATGCAATGAATGTGTCATGATGATGGGAGAGAGTGTTGCTGTGGGGGGAGAGGGGGGTGGGGCGGTGGGGTTGAATGGGACTTCATATTTTTTGAATGTAATATTTTTTAAAAAATGAATTAAAAAAAAAAGACTTACAGTTCTGTGGCTATGGAACCATCCAAATCAAGACATCATTAGAGGGGAATATGGCATCAAATTAGTCTGGCAGCGCTCAAGTTGGTCACAAAAAACAGTTGTGAAAGAGCCAAAAGTTGTCTGAGGAAACTGCTGTGGAGGCCAATGTATCAGGACAGAGCTTCCCAACTTCCAGGAAAGTATGGGACAAAGAGGCAAAGAACCTGAAAGGACAAAAAGTAGTTACCAAACACTGCCACAGCCAGGAAAGACTTCCTTTGCCAACCCCCAGATAGTAAGCTGGGATAAAAACCCTGGCTCAGTTCACATGACTGAAAGGAGAACAGTCATTTTCCTCCCTGTTAGCAGTTACAACGGAAAAGTGAGGGGGTGTCAGGGACTTTTTTTCAGTGAATTCAGCCAGAAAAGCTCCCTTGAAACTTCAGGTCTTGTCAGACCAAAACACAAGAATATGGGGACTGAAACTTCTCTGTGGAAAGATAAGCCAATGATCGCCAACTCCTGGTTACTCTGTAAATTTCATGGACAAAAACTGCTTTTGGTTTTCTCTGTACCTGAACTCATGGGAGAAAATCTTTGTCCAGTTAGTAAGTCCCTGGAACATATTTTATAAGTTATACTGGACAATTTAAAAAACTTAGAATAAGTCGAATCACATATCAAAGAAGAACTGTGAGAAAAAAACAATAGGCATGAGAGAAAAATTGTCCATCAGAGTAAATTCACCAATATATTCAGATGCTTTGACCCCCAAAAAGAATTACAAGCCATAATAGGAAATAGGAAGTAATGGCCCAGTCAAAAGAACAAACCAAATAGTCTTAAGAGATACAGAATTTAAGACAATTAATCAATGATAATCACATAAATCTCTTATATAAATTCAAAGAATTGAAAGAAAATATGAAGAGATAAAGGATATTAAGAAGATATTGGGTAAGCATAAAGAACAATTTGAAAGCCTTTAAAGAAAAGTAAAGACCTTATGGAATGAAAGACAGGATGATGAGAATAAATATATTAGAGGCACATAAGAGAAGATTTGAATTGCTCAATGATAGAAATGGCGATTTTGAAGACAGAATCTTCAAAATGAAGACTTTTCCAAATGAATGGGAAAAGATAAGAGAATGGAAAGAGAAGAGAGTGAAAAAAATGGAACAGTGTCTCAGGGAATTGAGTGATAATGTGGAACTCATAAACACGTGTATCATGAGTGTCCCATAAGGAAATAAGAATGGAAAAGTGGCAGAAAGAATATTTCAGGATGTAATGACTGAAAACTTCCAACCCTTATGAGAGACATAAATATCAATGTCCAAAGAAGACAATGTACCCCAAACTGAATAAATCCAAATAGACCTATCCCAAGACACCTACTACTCAGAATGACAAATATCAGAGTTAAAGAGAGAATTTTGAAAATAGCAAGAGAAAAGCAAAGTACCACATAGAAGGGAAACTCTATGAGATGAAGTACTAATCTCTCATCAGAAACCATGGAGTAGAGAAGAAAGTGGTATTACGTATTTAAGGTACTGAAAGAGAAAAACTGCCAGCTAACTATACTATATCCAGCAAAGTTGTCCTTCAAAAATGAGGGTGATTTCAAAGTCTTCACAGACAGACAAAACAAAAACTGATATAATATGTTATCAAAATACCAGAATTACAAGAGTAACAAAGACAGTGCTGCAGAATGAAAGTATGGGAGGTCTCAGATTAATTTATTTCCCTGTGCCTCCCCCCCCAAAAAAAAAGCAATGAGAAGACAATGAACAAATGAGCAGACAATTAGCAAATGCAATGAGTAAACAATGAGTAAAAAGATGAGGAAGACAATTCAAGGGGATAAAACTCTACTGGGGGCATATAACAGCAGATTTGAGGAGGTAGAAGGAAGGATTGGTACACTGGAATAAATGACCTTAGAAAGTGAACACACAAAGCAACAGATGAAGAAAAGAGTGGAAAAATTTTAACAGAGTTTTAGGGAAATAAATCATGGCTAGAGACATGCAAACATATGTGCCACGATAGTCCCAGAAGTAGAAGAGAAAAAGGGAGAAGGAATATTTGAAAAATATAATATATTTGAAGAAATAATGGTAGAAAATTGCCAAACACTATTGAAGGACATAGATATGTGTCCAAGAAGTACAACACATTCATCTGAATAAATCTGAATAGAGCAACTCTGAGACACACACTAAGCAGAATGTCAAATTCCAAAGACAGAGAATGTTGATAGCAGCAAGAGAAAAGTAATGCATATCATATACGGGATACCCAATAATATTAAGTGCCAAATTTCTCATCAGAAACCATGGAGGCAAGAAGGCAGTGGTATGACATATTTAAGATACTGCAAGAGAAAATCTGCCAGCCAAGAAAGTTATATCCAGCAAGACTGTCTTTGAAAAATGAGGGCAAGTTTAGAACATTCACAGATAAATAGAAACTAAGAGAATTTATAAGAAAGAGATTGGCTTTGTAGGAAA
Organism: Dasypus novemcinctus; assembly: GCF_030445035.2. Lineage (NCBI taxonomy): Eukaryota > Metazoa > Chordata > Mammalia > Cingulata > Dasypodidae > Dasypus > Dasypus novemcinctus. The sequence goes on from NC_080674.1 coordinate 19,629,481, forward strand.
TATGAAAGGGAATGTTACAGCCTGAAAAGAAAAGACAGGAGAGAGAGGCTTGGAAGAGAGTCTAGAAATGAAGCTTATATTAGTAAAAGTAATGAAAAGTGTAAAATGAATGCTGAAAATAAAATGACAGATAAAACACAAAGGTCAAAATGAGTGAAATAAAAACTGTCTTTATGGTATTGTAGCAGTTTGGTATTGTTTATGAATTCCAAAAATAGATATTGGATTATGTTTATAAACTGATCTGTTCCTCTGGGCATATTATATTGTATTGTAATCAGAGGTTTCACTTTGACTTGATTAAATTATGATTAAGGCTTTGATTGGGCCAAGAGATTGAAAGTGAAAGCTGAGAAAAGATATTTTATACATGCAGTAGCCAAAAAATGTCTGGATATCTATATTTATATCTGATTAAATGGACTTTAAAAGCAAGATTATTATTAGAGCTAAGGAAGGACATTATATATTAATAAAAGGCACAATCCACCAGGAAGAAATAATAACCATACATATATATGCACTTAATCAGGATGCCCCAAGATACATGAGATAAACACAGGCAAAACTGAAGGGAGAAATAGGTATCTCTGCAATAATATTTGAGGACTTCAGTACACCACTCTCAGCATTAGATAGAACATCTGGGTGAGGATGAATAAAGAAAGAGAGGACTTGAATATTATGATAAATGGACTAAAGCTAATAGACATATACAGAGCATTGTCCTCCCAAACAATAGGATATACATTCTTTTCTAGTGCTCATGGATCTTCCTCCATGACCAATGTTATGGATACATTGGATAGACCAATGTTAGGCCACAAAACAGATCTCAATAAATTCAACAAGATCAAAATTATACAAAGCACTTTCTCTGATCATAATGGAATAAAGTTGGATATCAACAAGAAACAGAAAAAGGGAAAATTCACAAATATTTGGAGATTAAACAACACAATCTTAAATAATGAGTGGGTCAAAGAAGAAATTTCAAGAGAAATCAATAATATCTCAAGATGAATGAAAAAAAGAACATAACATGTCAGAAACTTTGGGATGCAGTGAAGACAGTGCTGAGAGAGAAATTTATAGCCCTCAATGAATATATTAAAAAAGAAGAGTGAAAATCAATGGCCTAAGCATTCAAAAAACTTTTAATACCAATCTTACTAAGGGTCTTCTAAAAAATTGAACAAGAAATGCTACTAATCTCATCCTGTGAATCCAATATCACTCTAATACCAAAGTCAGATAAAGATATTATGATAAAATAAAATTACAGACCCATTTCCCTAATGAACACAGATGCTAAAATCTTTAACAAATACTTGCTAATTGAATCCAACAATACATTAAAAGAATTAGTCATCATGTTAAATGATTTTTATACCAAGCACGAAGGGTGGTTCAGCACAAGAAAATCATTATTATTCAATATTGTGCAGAGCTTTTACATGGGTATGACTGTGGTTGAAAGGAAATGGTAAGGACATTTATATTACTAGAAGAAAGGTTTAAAAAATGTATAAAGGTACTGTAGAGCACATTGAAACCTAACATCAAATATCAATATGGTCGATATCGCATATATAACTTTTTTTTTTTACAAAATAGCAATAAGAATTAACAAGAGAGAAGGAAACAGCATAGCAGTTATGTATGGCAGGGGAAGTTTAGAGAGATTCGGAGGTGATCAGTTTTTCTTTGTTTGGTTTTTGTTATTTAGTATAAGTATTATTATTACTGGAATAATGAAAATGCTCTAAAATGATTGAAGTGATGAATGCTCAATTATGTAATTATACTGAATACCATTGACTGTACACTTTGGATGGATTTATATTTATTAATATGTATCAATAAAATTGATTTGTTAAAAAACAAAATACAAAAAAACATCATCTGAGATGCTGTTCTCCTTGATCTACAGCTATGCATGATCAGGCTCTTGGTGGTGTCCACTTATCTGTACTCTTTCCTCTGGCCCTGGTTGCATTCAGTTTTGGATACTCCATCTGTGAATTTTCTCTCTCTGGAGTTTGCTGATGTCAATATCTGGAGGTGTTTCTCGCTGCATCTTTTTTTTTTTTTTTTTTTTTTTTTTTGGTGTCTGGATCTTTTTATTCCTCCATTCATAAAGGACTCCAGTAAGAGGATTAAGACCTACCGTAGCTCATGCCCCACTGGAACAATCTAATCAAATAGCCCTTAACTGATCTAATCAAATCAAAGGATAAATATAGGTTTGATATAAGAACATTCCAGTGTCCAAAAAGACTTAACCCAGCATAAACACCCAAATGTGGAATAGGTTCTTCCAGAATCCCAAAAGGCTAATTACATGTTATATCTCTTTTATATTTATAGGAGAGGTCAGATACAACAGTTTATTCTTCACAGTTGAAGGAATATCTTGACATGTATACACTACTAGATGCCATGAAATTTACTGAGATGAAAGGACGCTGAATTTTTATTGGATTTATCTCTTAACACCCACCACACAATAAATCTACACTAGTTGCTACGTCATGCTCACTAGGTCTAATCACCATAATGTCACCAATAGAGTGGACCAGTGTGAGGCCTTGCAGAAAAGAAAGGGACAAAACGTCCTTGAAGACTAAGATTATGACATAGGGTTTAAGAGTGATATGCCCCTGAGGTAGGGCATGAAGGTGTACTGCTAGCCTTCCTAGTTGAAAGCAAACTACTTCTGGTGGTCTTTATTAAAATGTATCAAGATAAAAAGCATATGCCATATTAATAGCTGCACATAAGTTACCAGGGGAATTGTAGGTTTTGCTCAGGCAATGATATAGCATCTGAAATAGCAGCTGCAATTGGAGTCACTAGTTAGTTAAGTTTACTGGAAACCACTATCATCCTCCAAGATGTTTTCTGTGCAGTCCAAATAGGAGTCATGAATGGGGTGGTGGTGGTAATCATCATTTTTGTATCCATCATGTGCTAAGGATAGGCTCAATCCCTGCAATCCTTCCAAGAACACAGCAGTATTGACTTTGGTTTATTCTCTTTTTTTTTAAGTTTTTTAATAATCATGTTTATTTTTACCCTTACTCCCCAAGATGACTTCCTCATCTGTCTGCTCACTGCATCTGTTCATCTACTTCAGGAGCAACTGGGAACTAAATCCAGGACTTCCCATGTGAGAGGCATGTGCCCAACTGCTTGAGCCCCATCCACTCCCTGCTCATTGTGTCTGCTCCTTTGTCTGCCCATTGCATCAACTCATTGTGTTTGCTCATCTTCTTTAGGAGGCACTGGGGACTGAATCTTGGACCTTGCATGTGGGAGTCAGGCACCCATCTGCTTGAACTACATTTGCTCCCCCAACTTTGGTTTACTCCTTTGCTTCGTACAGGCAGTTCACATGGCTTCCACTTGTCCTTAATTACTATCATGTTCTCCATTCCTCATGTCAGGGAACAATTATTGAGAAATTGCCAGTTGCTGAGTATGTCTATTCCAATCATGCTATGTGGAAAAGGGGAAATAACCACAGAACATATTTAGGGACTCACTTAATCCATTGTGAGACAAAACTGAGATATCATTTCATTGATCACTTGAGATCCATAAGCCCCATCCTGCTGGTAGACCACAGTGGCATGTTTGGTTTCCTGGAATTAATGTTCAATTCTGAGCCGAAATGTTTGACCAGTTCCTTTTCCCCAGCACGAATTCCACACTATAAAAGGCTGTAGCTGGGCTGGAAAAGTAAAAGTATAAATTTTGGGCCATGTAGCTAGGTTCTTCCCCACATTTAAGAAGTACAGAGTCTTGTCTCAAGTCTGGGAATTAAGGGGCCATGGCTCTGTTTTTGTGCTTCGAATTAGATGTCTGTTCACTTGACCTAGAACTCTTCTGCTTATATAGATCAAGTGAGAGTTGAGTAGCCTGACTGTATCACTTCTGGGTACCCCAATATCAACTAGTCAATGACACAGGTCTCTGTGAGTCAGACTATTCTCATTACTGTTTGACTCTGCTGTCCAAATGTATCTATGCCTATCCTATGTTTGTCAATTAATTTCCACCACTTGTTTTCTGCCAACCTGGAATCTGATCATAACCATTCTATTTAACTATACCAGTTCCATAGCAGCAATTCCCACAGTAATATCTGACCTTAAGAGAAGAGTGACCACAGAGCTCATCAGGGAGGATAGAGTTGCTCATACACATTTATTCCTCATAGTCTTGGTGAAAGATTGTCATCTGGACATGCCAGGGATGGGTAAGGAGGCCTCTCACGATAAATTCACTCTAGCATTCCAGTCTCTCCAAACCTTTGGATCCCCTCACTACTTTATACCAGGGCATTTCTGACATTTCTACTTCAGGTAATGTAGGTCACAGTTCCAAAATTTGGGCACCTGTTAGAGCTCTTTCAAAATGCTCGAGCTACAAAATTGAATCCAGAATTTTTGTTTAGATGGCCCCTAAACATAACTAAAGCCTGACCTGACTTTATGCTCTTTCCAGCGTTATTTCTAACTTTTAATATCTATTCCCACATATATTTCTTTGATTTGTGTCTGTACAAATTAGAAATTAATGCAGTTCTTTTGAAGTATAACACTCTTCCTTAAGGGCCATACTTTATATCACATCTTTGGGGTTTTGGCACTTCAGCCTAGTTATATAGGTCTGGGAGAAAAGACGGGTGGTGGGGATGGGCCATGAGAGGAATGAGCAGTGTCTTGTAAGCCAATTATCTCTGGGAATTCTATTAAAGTTTCATCTGGTGAAAGAGTGTTGAATTCTTCAGTGGGACATATGAGGGCTAATTACTCAGGGGAGGCAGTTACATGTTTATCATGCACAGCAGGGTTCATCCCTTCAGAGGAATAGAGGACAGCTGTTTCCTCAGGGCAGACTAGAGTGGGTGGCTGATTGCTCAGGGCAGACCATTACAAGTTCATCTGGCATGGAAGACTCAGCAGAACCTAAGTTTTCAACGTCTCCACTGTCATCATTGTCAGTCCATATGTTCCTATTCCAATTCTCATGATGATATTACTTCCTCGTCAATGCCTCATGTCATCAGGAGACACCTGGCTAGGTTGTGAACTCATTTCATTTTGTAATTTGCCCTCTCACTCAGTGAGAGTATGGTATGTTTTTAAGAAATTGCAAGTATGCAGCTATAAGCAATGAGTGTTTATTAGGGCACATACAGACATTTTAATGTACTTCATGTCATGCTTAAGATGGGAATTTGAAGCCTTAGCTCATCCCTTCCTTTAACAACTGTATCCAGCATATTAAGGAAGAAGCAACCAACATAATTTACTTTTTAACTCCACAAAGCTCTATTAACATGTCAAATTGTCACCCAGAGCCTTGTTTCATAAGCAATTTAGTAGCGGTATTTGTTGGTGATATTTTGCATATTTCTTTTGCTTTTCATGCATGGATTATCAGTACCAACTTGATGACTGGAAATAGACTTTATGCTTTTTAATCTAAACATATATGGCAGTTTGAAGCTTATCTTTAGGGCTAATCCATTCCTGTGCATGTAAACCTCTAATAGGAAGGATCTTTTGATTAAATTACTTCATTAAGAGTCTTTAATTAGATGCATGGTCCAGCATGAGTCTTAATCCTATTATAGTCCTTTATATATGGTAGAATAAAAAACCACGAGAACAACAACAACAAAGCCTGCAGAGACAGAAATGAAGTCAGGAACTTACCAAGGATGCTCTGGAAGCCAGAAGGTGAAATCTACAGAACACAGAAGTTGAGAGGATGCCACATTAGACAGAAGCTGAAAGTAACAAGGCTCAGAGGAGAAGGGAGAGACAAGCTGACACCCTCATGTGCCTGACTGCCCCACAGCTGCAGCTCAGGGAGAAAGGATCTCTTGACGATGCCTTGATTTGGATGGGTTTATAAGCTCAGAACGCTAAGGTTTTAACATACTAAATTCCCATTTCAGTACATTGCTCCCAGAAGCTTTTAGTAAATTAAAACAGATATTGATACCAGGAAAGTGGGGTGCATGCAGCAATGCAAATACCAAGAATATGTGAACAGTTTTATAAATGGATAAGAGGTAGATTTTGAAAGACTTATGAGACGCCTAATAGCAAAAGGTCTAAATTGCTTCCCAGGCTTCAGAGAGGGTGAAGCACATTCCCCTACAAAGGGAGTGTGGCTTCATCCCAGTGTTCTCAGAGGGTGGGGCCTAGAGTTCTGATGCCCCCAGATGGTTGCTGAGTATGGAGCTGAGAACATGGCCACTGGGCAAGGCCTTGGAAAGGGTAGGACTACGAGGAGAAGACACCATGGTTCTGGAGGTGACAATCAGACTTTGAAGCCTAATGGAGTATGCCCTGTAGGTTTTCTGGACAGTTTGAGACCTGAGACTCCTGTTTCCCTTCCAATTTCTCCCTACAGTAATGGCAATGCTTAATCTATGACTGTCCCTTCTTTGTATAATGGAGGCTGTTAATGGATTTTCCAAGTTGCACAGTTGGAGGGGAAGTTTTTGCTCCAGTACAGACTATATGCCTAAACTGATTCTGATGAGATTTTCTACTTAAAACTGTTACTGAAATGATTTAAGGCTTTTGAACTATTGCCGTGGAATAAATGTGTTTTGCATATGGGAAAAACTTGTATTTTTGAGATCCAGCATGTAGTGTGTGATCGTTTGAGCTTTTGAGGACCTTAAATATCCCGTCCTTAGGGCTAATCCATTCCTGTGCATGTAAACCTATTGTAGGTGGGATCTTTTGATTAAATTTCTTCAGTTAAGGGCCTTTGATTAGATTGTGGGGCTCATGGTGTTTCTTAATCCTTTTACTGTAGTGTAGTCCTTTATAAATGGTAGCATAAAAAGTCAGATAACAAAAAAAAAAAAAAAAAAAAAAGCTGCAGAGCTAGAGAGGAATCCAGAAGCTGAGAGTGAAAGACCTAGGAGCCTGAAGCCTAAATAAAAGGAACACAGAATCCGAGAGGAAGCTACTTTAGACAGAAGCTGAAGCAATGAGACTGTTAGAGAGGGGAGAGACAAGAAGACACCACTATGTGCCTCACTGCCCACAGCTGCAGCTCAGGAAGAAAAGATCTCCTGATGATGCCTTAATTCGGGCACTTTCATAGCCTCAGAACTGTCGGCTTTTAACCTAATAAAACCTCATTGCAAAAGCCAAACCATTTCTGGTCTATTTGTCCTAGCAACTTACAGCAAACTAAAACAATATTAGCGGTAGCTCAGAGCACTGATTTGGGGTTCCACCTTCAGGCTGGGCTCATTCCTGACAGCTGGGTGCTTTGTGTGCAGGAGCCAGGGGCTCCTCTACCAAACAGGGCCAGGAGGGGCTCCCTAACCAGAGGACCTGGCCCCACCCCACCCCGGGCAGCACGGGGCGCCTGCCTCCTCCCAGGCTACTTCCAACCCCGTTACACCAGGTGGGATGGGGGATGGTGGTGGAGGATGGAGGAGTGCCTGACCTGTCCTTTTCCTGCACCTTGGGCACCCTGCAGGGTTGCAGATCCACGCCCCCCAGGTGGATCTGACAGGCAGTGGAGTTCTGAAGCTCCTGATTTTACAGGCTCTCCACTTGGACCAACACCTGCCTAGCTAGCCGTGGGGTGTCCCAGGAGCCTCCTGGCGTAGCTGAGGACACAGAGCAGGGAAGTGTACTGGCGCGGTTGAGCCGTTGGCTCGTTGCGCATGACCAGCGAGGCGGTGTCCTGCTCCTGTACCGTCCTCCGTCCCGCGCCAGCCCCGTGTGCGCGCGCAGCTGCGGGCACGAGCCCAACCGCCCTGCGCGGTGTCCTCTACAACCGGCCTCGGAGGGCGCTCAGGACCATGCGAGCCCCGGAGTGTGGCGACCCCCCATGTCCACCCCGGCTGGGGGAGCACTGCCCCCTGTCCTGGGTGAGCGCCCCCTTTCCCAAGGCCGTTTTCAACCCCTCACTGTTCAATTAGGAAACGGTGTCCCGGAGAGAAAGGCCGGTCTCAGGCCAGAAGGGGTGGGCAGAATCCAGAGGCCCTGGAAACTTCGGGCATCCAAGGCTCAACCTCTGCCCTGGAAACTTTAAAAATGGCTGTTAGTAAATCCTGGGGGACCTCTGCCTCCTTCTGCCCATGTGAAGCTGTTTTCCCAAAATCACCCCCCCACACACACGTGTATAGAAACACAGACTAAAGGAACAGTGGAGGGGGAGGCAGAATAGGGAGGTGGCAAGGAGACAGAGGAAAGGGTTCGGAGTCAGCTCTGCGGTGGAGCAGGGGCATCAGTCTCCTGTCAGTGTATCCTTAGCCCAAAGCATGGGGAGAAGATGCCAGCCTGATAGGTGGTGGGATCTGGGACCTTCCCAGGGTATTGCCTGGGGAGGGTCTTATCCAGGGCAAGAAGAAGAGGACAGGACTGAGGTCCTGCCTCCACTGATCCGAAACCTGGAAGTAGGATGAATGCCCAGTGTGGAGGAAGCTACTGGAGAGAAGACCTCAGTTTCCCTCTCTATAAATTGTGGGACTTGCAGTGGGTGAATCCAAACATTCCACTTCCTAGGAGAAGCTTTAGGGTGCAAGGAAAATATGTTCGACACCTGGGGGTTCTTCTGAACAGACAAAGGCTTGGAGGATTGGGAAACTGAGGACTTGGGGTGGCATATAGTATGACAGAACTCAGGACCATGTGTGTCCAGGGACAGGTCAGACCTTGTAGGAGCCTTGGATCTGATACTAAATTGAATGGGAAGTCTTCTGAGATATTTAAACCTGAGGGTGACAATGTCTGTTTTTCACTGAATTTCAAGCCCTTCCTGGTGTGGACTTGGAAATGATGCCAAGGGTTCATGAGTTCACACTGCCAAAACCCTGCCCTGTTTTGAGTTGTGTTACCTGCTACTTCCCACCCCTTCTTGTAATTCATGTTTCCTTTTGCTTGTGCATTGGCTACATGTGAACGACAGCCCTCTTGTTTTCTAGGAATTTTCTCCCATCCACCTGATGCCATGCCTGGGAAGAAGAAGCTTGTGCAGCAGGGGAAATGGGATGTCCTCAGAGGCACAAGGATAGGTCCAGGTTCACAGAACTGGTAAGAAGAGTACAGTTGTGAATCCAGTGCAGTCTCCTCAGATGGTTCCTGGTGCCCCCATACCTTAGTGGGGCAGCCTGGAGGGCTGTGCTGGTGAAATTGTGTACAGATGAAATGACATAGGGTAGGAGAGTAAGCAGTCAACAGTCCAGAGGGCACATTGGGTAGTTCTTATCCAGGGAGGGTGCACAGGGAAGGGGCCCAGAAAGTTAAACCCTCACTTCCTTGGAGATAGAACCCAACAGAACTTGAAACCCTGGTAATCAAGCACCCATATTCTATAGCAGGTTTTTTTTTTTTATTTTAAATTCATTTTGTAAAAATATTACATTCAAAAAAATATGAAGTCCCATTCAACCCCACCACCCTCACCCCACCACTCCCCCCCCAGCAACACTCTCTCCCATCATCATGACATATCCCTTTATAGCAGGGGTTTTTAACCAGGTGTCCACAGACCCCCAAGGGCTATGTGAAATGATGTCAAGGGGTCCATGAGTTTGAATTGAAAAAAGTCAACTTATTACCTTTATTTTCTCTGACCTCTAACTGAAATCAGTTGTTGCATATCTCCAAAAATTGCTTATGCTCTTCCATACTTCAAAATTATGATAGTTTTTCGACCAACAATAGTTGAGTTTCATAAAACTATCTGCGGCTACTTTCTGAGAAGTGGTCCATGGTTTTCACCTGACTGGGAAAGGGGTCTATGGAACAAAAAGATTAAGAACTCTTGATCTAGACACTGTCCCTAACATCTCACTAAGGTAGAGATGCTGAAGACATGTTCTCTTAGTGTTGTCTACTTGCTTCCTGAGGTGTTGACCACAGAAAACCCGACAGCAAGAGCCTTATACAACACTGCAGGCACTGTCTCAGCCCTCACCCTTGAAGGATCTGGCCATTTACCAGGAGGATCTCAAAGGTAACCCTGGGGGCCCAAGGCAGGGGATACAGGCCAGGCTGATACTGTGATCCTGCCCCGGCAGCCTCAGCACCTCCAGCTCCCATTATGGGTGTATAAAGGGGAGTGGCATGAGTGTGGCCAGGCTCTGAGCATGAAGAAATGGTTGGGATGGATACCTGGTGGGCTCATCATGTTCATATACAGGTCATGAATGGCAGGGCCTGAGGTTGGTGTCCCTCTGCTCAGACATTGATTCTGATCTGTAGAGCTCTCATCTCTCTCCTAGGAGGAGATCTATAAAGACAGGGACAGTGCCTTACCTGGAAGTAGAACTTCATGTGAGGTTGTTCCTCTTGGTGACTACCAGGATTGGCCCGGACACCTTGCAGCCCAGCTGATATCCTTATCTTTGCATGCACCCATAAGACAAGCTCAGAACCAGCTGACCATGTCATCAAGACCAGGGTACCTGTGCACCAGGCCACTACCAGGGACTGGAACAGACTGGAGGTAAGTTAGGAACCAGGGTTCTCCACAGCCAGTGGTCTCCAGGACTCAGACCCAGGCCTCGCAGAATCTCCAGGCACCCTGCCAGGGATTCCCCTTTTTAGCCCTTAGTCATACACCAAGAGGAAGGTGGGACTCCATTCCTCACTCCCAACATCCAACCCAAACCGTTAACAGGTGCAATGTTTGTTGGAATATCAAAAATTAGGCATTTGTAATGATTCAAACTCATGTTGAACCATGACAGCCTTTCTTTTTGATCCTGCCTGCCCTTGGGTGCTCCCTGTCTCCAGGTGTCCAAACCCACATGCATTCACCTAAATTGTCCCTCCATCCTTTTGCATCCTCATATTTCCTAGGTTATTTTTAACCTATAAAGGGTGCAAGAATTATACAGTAATACATTTTTTCTGCAACCTGCAATCTCATGGAGCTTAATACCATGACTCTTTCAGTTCAGGTGACAGGGCAGCATCATGTTTCAAAGGTGAGGCCAGGGACCTCACATGTTCAGCCTCACAGTCCTTGGACCTTTTGGGACTCCTTCCTGTTGCCATTTCCCTAGGGCTCCAGGGAACATCATGTGACCTTAAATATCCTAATATTTCTAGTTAACCCAGGATGGGCTCCCAAGAGCCCATGGTTTGGTCAAACCTTTTACTTATTTAAAATTTTAATGACTACGACAAGGTTCCTTGAAACAATTCAGGAAAATAAAAGCAGATAATATGGCTGGTGCTTCCCTGGGATCTGTTGACCTTGGGTGTGAACAGTCTGAAAATTTGTCCATCTGCTGTCAGTGAGGCAGAATCATATTTGCAATTACCCCATTAAGAAGTTGATCTACCCTTGAATATTCTCAAGACCATTTGGAATTTTTCTTCCCTGTGGCATCAGCTCATTTCCTTGGGCAAAACAGGGTCTTTTTCCCACCCTGGAATCTCCAGGAATTTACTACCCCTTACTGAATCAAGTATCACCTTAGCCTCAGGTTTTCAAAATTTCCTTTTATTTGAAGGAGAGAAGAGAAGGCATCTGACATTTTTGAAATCAAACACATGAACCTGGGGAATGTGTCAGGGTGTACTGTCACTAACTAGAGGTACCCATGTTCCACATCCTGCCACAGTCCCTGAGGACAAGGATTTCCAGGCTTGAGATGCAGTTGCAACCATCTTGTTAGATATGTTGGTGCTGCTGACCACATGTACATTTTTGTTCCAATGCTCTACCACCCAGTGTGAAAATAACTATGCTGGGGATGGAAGAGACCAGCCTGGTACAGACCAACTTCAGGTCCAATGGGCAGGAGAAGCTAGGGCAACATCTTGGTGCTTGCCCACTTGTGCAGGGACTGTTTGGACACATCCAACATCCTGACTAAGCCTTCTTCCCCACCAAATAGACCCTGATACAACTGGTCATCATGTCAGTACCCTACCCCTTCCATGGCCTCAACTTTGCCAGACTTTGCCATGGGCCTTGGGAAGTCACTTCCCTTCTATGAGTCTCAGGTGTCCTTGGAAGAATAGGGGGCTAGAGGACACACATCAGTAGGTTATTGAGAAGTCCTAAGGGGATGAGCCTTGGGATGGGCTGACACAGACCAGGCCCTGAATGATGGACTGTTGTAGGCACTGTGGATGGAGAGAATTGTTTTCCTCTTACCTACAGAGAATCCTCTGACTCAGTCCTCAACTACCCCAGGGCCAGGCATAGACCTATCTTCTTATTGTAAAGAAGACTGAAGATTCAGTCCTGAAAGTTGTCATCCAAGGTCTGGTCAAAAGGCATCCAGGGGGCTGACGGAAGTGAAACAAGCCAACTCTGATATTTGGGAGAGTTACAGTGCTTCTCAATCAACAAATATATACTGGGTGCCTATGTGTACAAAGATATTGCAAAATTTAGCATTGTTGGAGGAATGAAGCAGAAAAAAATGCCCATTTCTTGGGTTATTTTCCACTGTGGAGTCAGACACTAGACCTCAAGAGCATGAAGGGCACATAGCAAGATAGGTGTGATTCTTCATGGCTCTCTATAGGTATCGGCAAGTCCTCCAGGTCTCAGAAGGACATGGAAGACCCCTGGAACAAAGGAAAATGTGAGTGGACTATGGGTCAAGAAGGAGGGGCCCCATCTCCAGTTGAGTGGGAAAGGTGGGGTTGAGGTAATGGCTGGGAAGTATTGGATATATGTCTTGATCTCCCAAATCTGATGATTCCCATATTGATTTGACTTATTCCCACCCATACCATCCTCCATATAGGATCCATGGTCCAAGGAAAGAAGATGTGTTGAGCAAACTACTAATCAGTCTGCCTGGAATCTCAGTTGATGGTGCTCAGCTGTAGGTAAGATGAGGTTAGGCTGTGTCCGTGCTACCAGAAGGACAGTCTGAAGGGGATGAAACTCTCACAGGCACTTAAAGAATATGGGCAGTACTTGGTGCTTGAGCCTTAGGTTGAAGATGGAACAGGAGGTCCCCATTCACCAGGTATTCAAAGAGTTCTGTTTTGGAAGCACAGTGCAATGAGTAAAGCATTCTCTGCCCTTCACTGCCTTCCTGGAGCCCAGATTCCTCTGTGGAGGGGGCAGCAGAGACAGACAGTAATGTGTCAAGTGTCCCTGTTGTAGGGAATATTTCTATTGAATCATGAGTGCCTATTATTGAATATGTTCCTTAGTCTCCTGCTCTGGGACAGTCAGTCATTATCAGGTCTGAGAGTGTTTGGAGTGTGGGTTCAGGGCCTGGGGATGGGCAGTAGCAGGCACAGGAGCCATCCCCCCCGCCCCCCCCCCCCAACACACACACATTTCCTTCAGATAGGAAGGTGGGAAAAAGGGAAGGCCTATCTGATCTGCTGCCTACACTTCTCTCACAATGCCTCTGGTTCTATAATTCGAAAATGTCTTGACCATCCTAATGGGAATTTTTTTTCCTGGACCCAGGCTCTCTCTTCCTCAAGGCCTCTATGGATATGAAAATTCTAGTCTTGAAATTGAAATAGAGATCCCATCCACTCTGTGCCCAGCTTGAGTTTCTGAATTCAAGAGAGGCCAAGCCAGAAGGTGGGGAGGTCTGAGATTTGGTCCCAGTGAGCCTAAGCAGAGGATACAGCTAGAGAACCGAGGTAGGCTCTCCAAGGCTGGTGTCCAGGAGAAAGAGGAACCTCAGAAGGGACATCAGTTGGACCACTACCCTGGGAAGCTTCCAGGTTGGGGTGTGGTGGGTTTTGTTTTTTTCATCTGCAAAGCTTGGGGATATTTTCTGCCTTTGAAAAGGCACCTGGAAATGCTATAATGGTGGTCAACACTCCTCCTCTTCCAGTTCTAGTATCAGCTGCAGCACCTGATGCAAACCTAGCTCTTGCTCCTGCTCCATCACTTCCAATTTTGAGCTGAAGCCCCCTCAAACTCTGGATTTTAGAACTGCTTTGAAAGTAGAACAAGGATTTTTTTGGACTCTATCACTGACTGTGCATTTGGCACCCCCTTCCAAGATGATGGAAGAATCACCACCAGAGCCAGGTATGGATTTGGGTATAACTCCAGTCTCAGATCCAGCATCACTGTCTCCAGCAGAGGCAAACCAAGCAACAGATGAAGCCTTAGCTCTTCTTCTCTATCTTGAATCTGACCAAGAAAAGGAGCCTTCTGTTCCCTTTCCTGAGAGGGTCATTTTTTCCCTCTTTGTAACATTTTTCTTTGTATTCTGTATGTTTTACGGCTAAACTTATTTTTTCATTTAAAAAATACATTATAAATTATTATTTCTCTGTTGTAGTGTACATATTAGTGTCTTAGAACATTTAATTTTGAGCAACCGTCTTCATTGTCTTATCCAGAACCTATTCAACCCAAAGTGGAACCTCAAACTACCTGGCAGTTACTCTCCATTCTTGCCTCCTTTGCATTTTGAGAACATTGATCAGCTTCTTTCTCCTTATATCCTCATGCCTTGGATCCTGGTCTCTCAGTACATGGAGAGTCATGGGCCAGGCTGAGAGTTGAGTTCATTCAGATAGCCATTGTCCTTATTTGACAGTCAGGGATGGTATAGCTCAAGGAGGTTAAGAGATCAGTTGGATGTCAGTAATCAAGGATTGGAACATAGACCAGAGCTCTCAGCAGGACCTGGTATCTGTCATCTAATTCACCCATTTGTAACCATGACCCTACCATCTTCTGCCCCCTGCCAAGGAATCAAACCCACAAGCCTTTTCCAGTTCTGGTAGAGTCTATCTAGGAGAAATTATGGCCTTGTTGACATGATGTGACCAAAACCGAAGGGGTGGTGAAGGGTATCCCTGTGGCATCCTGGAAATTGTCCACATGATTTCCTCCCACCAAGTAGGGAAGGTGAGCATCCAGGAGGATGGGGGAACAGGTATTTGGAGGTCCTCATACCCTGAGGACGATTGGGGTGATGCCCAATTTGGACAGGCACTCACTGGGGGTGCCCATCCAGGTGCCCATCCCAGAGAAGGACTCTGGAAGGAAGCTGTTGAGGAAGTACGGAACAGTCTGACAATGCCCAGGATTCACAAAGAAACTGGCATTCTTTTTTTTTTTTTACTGTTTATACCTTTTTTTAATTAATTTTTTTTGTCTTTATTTTTTAATATTACATTCAAAAAATATGAGGTCCCCATATACCCCCCACCCCTCTCACCCCCCTCCTCTGCCCATAACAACAAAATCCTCCATCATGAGACATTCATTGCATTTGGTGAATACATTTCTGAGCACCACTGCACCTCATGGTCAATGGTCCACATCATAGCCCACACTCTCCCATTGTCCACCCAGTGGGCCATGGGAGGATATACAATGTCTGGTAACTGTCCCTGCAGCACCACCCAGGACAACTCCAAGTCCCGAAAACACCCCCACATCTTATCTCATCCTCCCACTCCCTACCCCCAACAGCCACCATGGCCACTTTCTCCACACCAATGCCACAATTCCTTCAATTACTAATCACAATAGTTCATGAATAGAATATCAGTAAGTCCACTCTAATCCATACTCTGTTCCTCCATCCTGTGGACCTTGGAATGGTTGTGTCCACTCCACATCTATATCAAGAGGGGGCTTAGATTCTACATGGATGCTGGATGCAATCCTCCTGCTTTCAGTTGTAGGCACTCTTGGCTCCGTGGTGTGTTGGTTGACCTTCTTCACCTTCATGTTAGTTGAGTGGGATAAGTCCAATAAACCAGAGTGTAGGAGCTGAAGTCTGTTGAGGCTCAGGGTCTGGCTATCACATGGTCAGTCCAGAGATTCAGGTCCCCTGGGTATACACTAAACCCCAGCACCAACTTCAGTTCTGGTAAAAATAACAGGAGAGGCTTGTGGACAAAGATCACATCTGAGTCCAGCTTCATCACACAGAAACACGAACTCCAAAGTAGGGCCAACTGACATGGCACTGAACTCCATCTGCCATGACCATAGAACCTGTGGGTCTCTGTAGCCCTCAGAAGAACTAATACCTGGGGTTGTATCTACTTTAGATGTCTCTGGGACTCTGCTGAGGAATGCATAAGGGCAACCCCTCTGATAACCTCCTGGCTCTTTTTGGAGACTCATCGCCATGTAAACTCATCTGTCCTTTCCATTTCCCCCTTTAATTAGCTCAAAAAGCATTTTTAACTCCTGGTATTATATATAGATTGAGATATTCTGCTGGTCCGAGTTGACCCTTAGAAACTGGGATTCTTATGCTTGGGCAAGAAAAAGCTATGAGCCTAATTTAAGGTTTCTACAATGTTAATTGAATTTATACCTTACCTCCACTCAACATTTTGAGGCATCTATCTCCTCTAATTCAGTACCAAGAAAGACTTTTTTCTCTCCAAGGGTATCTGTATTATTCATTTAATTGGATAAAGTTTGTACCCTGAACTTTCCATTTTGTCCTTGAATGACAGAAAACTCAGAGCTACATTTTATCTTTTTTTGTTGCATAGCTTCTTTCTATATTTCTAGGTATATTTTATCTTAGCTTTTAAGAATTCCAAATTTTTAAAAGTTTTTAATTGACTATTATTTTTTGGAGGTATGTGCACACAGGCTTAAGCTCTTTTGATAGGAATTGAAAATGAAGCTCTTAAGAATCATTGAACAGTGATCATCTTGCCATGTTCTCTTCATGCAACATGATATCTGCAAGATAGACTTAAGAACTTTCCAGTGGGATGGATTAGAGGATGTGGAAATGTGTGCAAGGAAGTGTGGGGCAGGAAATCATGGAAGGGTTTTATAAACAGCCTTAAGATTGGGAGGTTAGAAGGAGACATCTCAATTCTCATATTTTCTCAAATCACATGAGGCAAGAACACATGGAAACCTGTGCAAGGCTTTCCCAAGAGTCTCAGTGTTATGTGTGCTGCCCACCAGCAAGGCCATGACAGGATGCTGAATGGTCCCAGATTGATCTTCCCAGGGGACCACTCCATATCCCAGTCCTTCCTTGAATTTGGACCCTGTGGTTAGTTTATGTTGTGTGTTCATTTAGGAGAGGGCCTTTCCATAAAGAGCTGGAAGAAGAGGAAACTGTGCTGGAGAGGGATGCACTGGTCCCAACAGCATGGTCATCCCCAAATGACCAAGGGAATCATGGGGATGAGAAGAAACCATCACAACTTCCAGT
The DNA here is from genome assembly GCF_030445035.2 of Dasypus novemcinctus. Lineage (NCBI taxonomy): Eukaryota > Metazoa > Chordata > Mammalia > Cingulata > Dasypodidae > Dasypus > Dasypus novemcinctus. The sequence continues at coordinate 19,646,642 of NC_080674.1, forward strand.
AAAAATGATTTTATGTCAAAGTGTTCCCTTGGTCAGGTATCAAATATTCATATCTGGGACAAGATGGAGACTGGAGGGAAGGGAGAGTGTCCTACAGAGCTGAGCATCTTCATGCTTCAAAAGAGTGAGAAGGATGATCCAGATCAGGGTGAGGATCCACAGACTGACACATGACTGATGAATGAGCTTCCCAGTAGAAGGTAGATCACAGGATGTGAGTAGGAAGAGATACTGTGGAGATGTAAGTGGGCAAGAGGGGTTGGTCAAGAGAGCTTCTGGCAAGCAACATGGTAGAGGAAGAAAACAGCATATTAAAGGGAGTATCAGGCCGATTCACTAGAATGTGCACTGGGGACTCAGGCTAATAATGAGTCCCTGGGCTCAACTCCAGGAACAAGGAAAAGGACCAGGTTTCAGGACAAGGACACAAGCCCAGGAGGAACCTGTGGCCAGGTCAAGTGGGCGCTGAGCTTACTGAGCACCCAAGGAGAAGAGTTCCCAGGACACATGGTGGTGGCAAGGGGCAGGGATCACAGAGAGGCCTGAGGGTGTTCATTTGCTGCTGTCTGACCTCAGGCTAGGTTCAAACAGGTCAATGTACTTGCTGACTGATGGAAGCCCCAGGATGGGATGGCTTGCTATAGCTCCCCCAACCTTGGCCTCTCATCAGGAAAAGAGCATAGGGTTAGGAGATAGTGGTGAAGAACATAGGGTTAGGGAATAGTGGTTCCCAATGAATATAATTGTAAGTATTATAATCCAGTACTGCCATTTTATGGGAACTACACTCTAAGCAGGACAAGAACCCACAGGAGCTCATACAGAGTAAGTGCTTGTTCCCTAGAATGACTGAACAAATGAACAAACTGAACATTTGCAAGAAGAAGAAATATCTACCTTTGCTTCCTCAGCAATGGCTTTGATTAGACAGGACTTCAGTTGAGCAGAGCTTTAAATAAATTTGTAACTAACAATAGTAATTCTGAGAAGTGTTTTTCTCAAAAATTTCAAAGCAATGTGTTAATAAATTGACTTCTATCTGTTCAGCCAGAATTTGATCATCTCCTACTATTACCCTCACTGTTCTGTTAAATGGACAGGAATTTTAATGGCCTTGAACTGACACCCGACCAAAGGTCACATGTGGTTTTGCCCCCCAGGGTTGGAGTCTCATCTGGAATGAACTCTGAGCATCATGCAAGATGTAACTCAAGGGCCTTCTGAGCAGCTTTCACATAATTGGCAAGACCCCCCATCTCCAGGGCAGGGCCATTAGGGGTTGGCCAACTCCCCACAGGTAGGGGATACCTGACAGATCCTGGCACTCTCCGTGAATTCAGGAGATGGAACTGAGAGCCAAAGAAGGACAGTTTACAAGAGTACCTGAAAGAGGGAGCTATAGGCAATGCAGAGAGAGGGAGAGGTGAAGTTAGAGAGAGCTCTACAGAGCTATGCAGAGGTCTCCCAGTGGACTTGAGCTGAGCACAGTGTATGTACACAGAACTATGCCAGGCATCCCCAGGCAAAGGACAAAACACCAGAAAGGAGCAGGCAGAACAATCCACAAAGCTCATAAAGTACAGGGAATATTTCATGTTCTCACCAGTCAGGGTGGAATATCTCATAATTCAGGTGGCATCATGTAGAGCACTCAGAGGCTTGCCTCAGTTGAGGAATAATTGATAGGAAATAAATATTGTAAAACATATCAATAATTGCATACCACTACAAAACAAGTAGAACTAACAAATTCAGCAAATTGCTGATTACAAGATTAACATGAAAAAATCAGTTGTCTTTCTAAAAACCAAAAATGAACTTCTGAAATTGAAACCAAGAAAACAATTCCACTATATTACCTTCTGAAAGAATAAAATATTTAGAAGTAGATTTAAATACGAATGTGAAAGACAGGTACACTGATAAAGACAAAACACTGATAATAGAAATTTTAAAAGATTTAAATAAATGGAAAGAAGCCCTGTCTCCATGGATAGAAAGATCTAATATTGTTAAGATGTCAATAATACCTGAAAAGGACTATAGATTCAATGCAAAACCTATTGAAATTCAACTACATTTTTTTTTCTGTAATGGGAAAACCTATTTTCAAATCATACAGAAATCCAAATATTCCTGGTAAAAAATTTTGAAATAAAAGAACAAAATGGAACTTTAAAATTCTTAATTTCAAATTTACTACAAGACTCAGTAATCAAAGAATGTGGCTATGGCGTAGAGATAGACATAGAGATAAATGGAATAGAACTGAACATCCAGAAATTAATTCACACCTTCAGGGTTGGATTAATTTTGGACAAGGGACCCAAGTATATAAAATGGAAAAAGAATTGTCCCTTTAACAAATGTTTAACAAATGTTACAGTGAAATGTTACAGATGTCTACCTGCCCCTACCTACACCATAAACAAATATGAACTCAAAATATTTCATGGACCTGAATTTTAGAGGTAAAATCTGAACATTCTAGAAGAAAATATACAGGAAAATACTTCACAACCTTGCATTTGGCAGTGACTTCTTAAAATGACACCAAAAGCATGAACACCAAAAAGCAAAAATTGATAAATTGGACTTCACTCAGAATTAAAAACATGGACTTTTATAAATCAAAGGAAATTATCAGGAAAGTGATAAGACAGCCTATTAAATGGGAGAAATTATATCTTATTAGGGTTTTAATATCTAAAATACATAACCCTTGCATCTATACAATAATAAAGTGAAAAATACAATTTAAAAATAAGCAAGGGGCTTAAAGAGAATTTTCCCAATGAAGATTTTAAATCAAGCACATGAAAAGATGCTCAACAGAGATAGTCATTAGGGAAATGTCACTCAAAGCCACTGTGAGGCACCACTTCACTCACATTACTGTGACCTATCCTAAAAAACAACTCATGGGAAATAAGTGTTAGCAGAGATGCAGAGAAATTGGAACCCTTACACTTTGTTGGTAGCAATATGCAGCCCCTTGAAAATTTGGCTGGCTGGTCCCAGAAAGTCAAGGGTAGAATTAATATATGAACCAACATTCCCACTTCTAAGTATATATCCCCCAAAATTGAAAGAAGGGACTCAAGTAGATATTTTATACATCATTGTTCACAGCAACAGCATTTTCAATAGCCAGAGGAAGAAACAATGTAAGTGGCCATGAAGCAGATGAAAGGATGAGCAAAATGTGGTTTATACATACAATGGAATATTATTTAGCCAATCAAAGATAAAGTTATGATACATTCTACCACAGGAATGAATATGAATGAAAGAGTTGTAGTATGGGTGCTGAGAATGTTAATGCCACTGAACTATACACATGAATGTTGTTAAAATGGGATGTTGACATTGTATAAAAGTCAGGACAATAAAAATTTAAAACTTATATTTATAACAACTTGAAATAATATTTAGATGTATTGGACAAAATAAAATACATTCTTACAATTAATTTCACATGCTTGCTTTTAGTTTTTTAAATAATGCCTACTTGCCAATATAAAATTAAGTATGGCCTTTCATATTTCTATTTGACAGGAATGGATTAGAGTCTTCGCCTGACCTACTCTTTCAGATTGGTGTATACAGAACAAACTTTTCTATTAAAAGATCACAAGTGCTCCCATGATATGAATACCTAGGGCCCTTCTAATTCTGAACGTTACTATTGCCACATGTTTTGACTTCCAGTTGCATATTATCAAGGACTGATGCTATCTTTAAAAGTTCCCTCTATGAACATAAATATTTTGGGTAACATGCTCATTTGGAAGAATTTCCTGAAGGGAAACGTGTGTGAGACAATTCAGTCCTTCACCAGGTTTTCAATGAGTGGGTTTTCTTAAGTAGATCAGTTTTCCAAAATTGTGGTCTTAATTTATGAGAAAATAACTCCAGATTTAGAGCATCTCTGGGGTTTCAGTTAGAAACTGAAATGAAGTTGGGTATCAGGTATAATAGTCAGCCAAAGGGGTGCTGATGCAAAATATTAGAAATCAGTTGGTTTTTATAAAGGACTTTTATTGGGGGTAGAAGTTTACAGTTACCAGGCCATAAAGTTTAAGTTACTTCCCTCATCAGAGTCAATTGCCATGTGTTGGAGCAAGATGGCTGATAACATCAGGCAGGTTCAGGGTTCCTGGGTTTCTCCCTTCCCAGGGCTCATTTCTCTGGCCTCAGCTGCTTTGCTTTCTCCACAAGGTCAGCTGTAGACTATTATGTGAATGGCTCTGTCTCCCTGAGGCCTCTGCCTATGTTTAATGGAGACTTCTCTCCTTCCTGATGTATCTGCTTCTCTGTATGTTTACTTCCCAGGCTCCAGGATCAAAACTTGAACCTTCTTTCTCTGCAGTGCAGTTTCTCTATGAGTCCCCGTCCAACCACAGGGGGACTAAATGTTCTATTGACGTGTCCCAATCAAAGCCTTAATCATTATTTAAGCAAGTAAAAGTAAAAACTCTGAATAAAATACACTCTACTATACCCAGAGGAAAAAAACAGTTTACAAAAATAATCCATTATTTCTTTTTGGAATTCATCCACAATATCAAACTGCTACATCAGGGTCCAGCATTAGCTATCCCTAACCAGGAAGGGGGAAAGGCCCATTACTAGCATTCTGTAAGAAAATAGAGCCAATAGAAGATATCTGTGAATATTAGGAGATTTTGTAAAATTGTCTTACGTGACTGTGGGAATGCACAATTTAGAATCTTGTAGGGTAGGCTGCAAGCTTGGAACCATTGAAGGTTTTAAATGAATTCCCTGGGAGAAGCTGGTTGGCTAAAGCAGAGATGAAAATTCTCTCCTCTGAATTCATAGTTTCTTCTTTTAAGGCTTTCAACCAATTGGATGAAGCATCTCTTAGTTTTTAAGGCAATCATCTCAGTTGATTGTAATGTAATTAGCCATAAGATGCAATTAAATACTTGTGATTTAAGGCCACAAAATGTCCTCACAGTAACAATTAGGATAATGCTAGATTGACCAAAGAACTAGGTACCATTATCTGACCAAGTTGACACAAGAGCCTAACCATCACAATTCAACCTTTGGCAACTTGGCAGTGATACACATCAGCACCCTTTTGCCTGACTAATACAGTATTTGGTACTGAGGAGTTGGGAAGTGCTTTTGCAATTGTCGAAAAAGTGGAATGGTTTTATAAATGGGTAATGGGTATCTTTGGGTAGAATTGGTACATTTGATGGAAAAGTCCAAGATTGCTTTGAAGAGACTGTTGTTAGTAATGTGGACATTAAAGAGGCATTTAATGATGTCTTAGATATAAATGATGAAACTATTATTGGAAACTGGAGGTAATGTGATCTATGTTTTAAAGTTTCAGAGAACTTAGCAAGATTGGCTCCTGATGATTATGGAAGGCAGAATTTTAAAATGATAAACCTGGGCATTTAGCTGAAGAATTTTCCAAAGTAAACCTGGAGAATGTGGCTTGGCTTGTCCTTGCAGCTTATAGCAAAATGTGAGATGAGAGAAATACTCTGAGGACTCAACTTTTGGGCCCAAAGAAACCAGGAAGTGATTCTGGAAATTCCAAGCTTCTGGAAATCAAGACCCTAGATGATAGTGCCCTGCTGTGATCAGCTCACAATAGGTTGGCTTGAAGGGAAGGTAATGTAGAACTTTATGAAATAAAGGACAGAGAGAGAGAGACATGAGACAAGAAACAAAGCTGGAACCAGGGGACTCATAGCTTCTGGAACTGAAAGCCTCAACTCTAGTTTCCACCTTGTATTTACTGGGAAACTGTCAAGCAGCTGTTTGCTATCAGAACTGCAACATCATCTATAGTAAGGAACTACTGCAAAATTTACAATAGAACAGGTGTAACATTTACAATAAGGCACAGGTAATTATTTTCCCATAGTGCCCCACTTGAGGACTTACCTAAACTTGGAACTTGTAATTCAGGATTGAAGATGCAGTTATCAAGGAAAGACTTGTGCAAAGTCTTATTGTCTGATGGCTTGGACCCCTGCTTCTTGCATTCTAAACCAACAAGCTTATTTAGAGAGCTGTATGAAAAAAAACACTGTTAACTTGGACTAAAATGGACATGGAAAGGACTGATTGAAGGAGAAATGCTTTAAGAGGACAACCATGGAATCTAAGATCTGGATTTAAGACATTGCCTGGGGCCAAGAGGGGGACTCCACCCATGTGTACAGAGAGGGTGAGTTTGCACCAACAATTGAAGAGAGTGGATGTTCCCCCTAATGATCTGGGAGAGTTTGTTTGCCCCACAGTACAGAGAGGGTGGAGACATTCCTCAAGGATTAGGGTGGTTAAAGTCAGCAGTCCATAGGTCTGAGAGGGGTATGCCTGTCCACCTTGGATTAAGGAAGGACAGGTGGTCAACTTGTTGCTCTGAGAGGATTGAGACTGTATGCAAAAGGTTAGGGAGGATGATGCCTGCACCTCACTGTACTAGAGGGGTTAAGTCTCTAACCCAAAGATTGGGTAAGGTGTGGCAATCACAGCAATGCTTTTAGAAGGTAAGGTCTAGAGCTTGGTCACCACTAGATGCTTGATGAGGGTGGAACCAAGAAAATGACCATTGGGCAAACCTGTGGAAAGAGTGGATTCTTATGAGGTGCCAAGGAGAAGAAACCATTGTGTTAGGAATGACTCTCAGACTTTGAAATCGAATAGAGGATGCCCTTCAGGTTTACTGAGCCATAGAGGACCCATGGCCTATGTTCCCTTCCAATTTCTCCGTATTGTAATGAAAATGTTTATCCTATGTCTGCCCATTTGTGTATTGGAAACAGATAAATTGTTTTGTAATTTCAGAGGTCTTAGAGCAGACAGAACTTTGCCCCAAGACAAACTTTCTTTAAACTAATTATGATTTTGTACACTATTATTGTTACTGATTTAAGGTTTTTTGAATATTGTAATGTTTTTTTGAAATTCAGAGAGTGGAATGAAACAGTTTGATATTATTGATGAATTCCAAAAAGAAATTGGATTATGTTTGTAAACTGGTGTTTCATTCTGGGTGTATTAGACTGTATTGGATTCAGAGGTTTTACTTGGTTAAATTAAATAATGATTAAGACTTTGATTGGGCCACATCAGTAGGGGCAGGGAATCACAGAAGCTGCACTGCAGAGAAAGGAGACTGGAGTCTTGACATGGAGCCCTGGGAAGTAAACACACTGGGGAGCTTGGTTGTGAGGAAAGAGATGCAATCCCTGGGAATAGAGGAACCCTGAGCAATGCGAGAAGCAAGCCCCAGGAAGAGAGGAAGCCAGGAACCTGAAGACGAAGACGTCAGCAGCCATCTAGCTCAAATCCGTGGCAAAAGACTCCCTTATGTTAATTCACTCTTCAATCTTGAGGATCATGGGATGGTGATGCCCACTCTGTTTCTGACCGAGAGAGACATACATCTCATGGGGTAGATGAATGGAGCTGTCTTGCTTGTAGTTGTAGACACACTCTGTTTTTGGGATGGCATTTTCCATTCTCCTCATTTTGTTGTCCTGGGTGAACCAATGAGCTGGAAAGTAGGTATTGTCTGGAAGTGTGAGTGTGCCAATGTTATTCTTCTTTTTCAAGATGTATTTAGCTATTTGGGTACCCTTATGCTTCCAAATACTTTTGTTAATTGGCTTTCTGAAATATGCAAAGAAGGCTTTTAGAATTTTGATGGGGATTGTGTTGAATCTGTAAATAATCTTGGGTAGAATTGATATTTTAATAGTCTTTAGTCTTCTAATCCATGAGCATGGAATGTCTTTCCATTGATTTAGATCATCTTTGATATTTTTGCAAAGTTTGCAGTTTTTCATATATGAGTCCTTTGCATCCATGTTAAATTTTATTCTTAAATATTTGATTCTTTTAGATGTTATTGTAAATGTATTTTTTTTCTTGACTTTTCTCCTCAGATTGCTTATTACTAATGTATAAGTAAAACACTGATTTTTTGAGTGTTAAACTGGTATGCTGACACTTTGCTGAATTGACCTATGAGCTCTAGTAGCTTTGTGGTAGGTTGTTCAGGACTTTCTACATATAGGATCCTGACATCTGCAAATAGTGACAATTTTACTTCTTCCTTTCCCAGTTGGGTGCCTTTCATTTCTTTTTTTTTTCCTAATTGCTCTGACTAAAATTTCCATTACAGTGTTGAATAACATTGTTGACAGTGAACATTCTTAACTTATTCCAGATCTTAGAAGGAAAGATTTCAGTCTATCACCATTGAGTATGATGTTAACAGAGGATATTTCATATATTCCCTTTATTATGTTGATGATGTTTCCTTCTCATCTTTTTGTTTGAAGATCTTTTATCAAGAAGGATGCTTGGTTTTGTTAAATGCCTTTCTGCATCAATTGAGATGATCAAACATTTTTCCCTTCATTGTATAATGTGGTGTATTACATTAATTGATTTTCTTATGTTGAACTGAAGTGGCATACCTAGAATAAATTACACTTGGTCTTGTTGTGTAATTTTAAACTTGTGGTTGATTTGATTTGCTAGTATTTGGCTAAGGATTTTTTAATCTATTATTCAAAAAGATATTGTCCTGTAGTTATCATATTTAGTTATCTTTTTTACTTTAGTATGAGCATGTATTAGGACTCATAAGATGTGTTAGGTTGTGCTTCTCCTCTTTCAATTTTTTGGAAGTATTTGAACAGATGTAGTATTAAATCTTCAGGGAATGTATGGTACACTTCACCAGGGAATCCTTCTGGTCCTGAGCATTTCTTTGATGGAATGTTTTGATGACACATTCATTCTCTTTACTTGTTATTCATATGTTGAGGTCTTCATGTTCTTCTAGAATCAGTGTAGGTTGTGCAAGCGTTTCTTAGAATTTTCTTATTTCATCTAGTTTGTGTATTTTGTTGGCATCCAGTTACTAATTGGATCTTTTTTTCTATTTAGTCAGTAGTAATGTCCCTCTACTATTTCTGATTTTATTTATTTGTGTCATCTTTTTTTTTTTTTCTGTCAGTCTAGCTATGGGTTGTCAGTTTTATTGATCTTTTCAAAGAACAAAATTTGGTTGTGTAAATCCTCTCTATTGTTCTTTTATTCCCTATTTCATTTATTTCTGCTCTCGTCTTTGTTGTTTTTGCTCCCCTTCTGCTTGCTTTGGGTTTAATTCATTGTTCTTTTTCTATTTCCTCCAGTTGTACATTGAGCTCTTTGATTTTAGCTTGTTCTTTTCGAATATACTTATTTTGGACTATATATGTTCATCTTACAACTGCCTTCACTGCATCCCGTAAGTTTTGATATGCTGTGTCCTCATTTTCATTTGTTTCATATACTTATTGATCTCCTTTTAATTTCTTTTTTAACCCAGTGATTGTTTATAAATATGTTATTGAACTTCCATATAATGGTGGATTTTCCAATTCTCTGCTGTTACTGATTTTCAGCTTCCTTCCATTGTGATCAGAGAACATGCTTTGTATTATTTCATCTGTTTTAAGTTTATTGAGACTTATTTGCTGACCCAAAATGTGGTGTATCCTGGATCATGATCCATGTGCCCTTGAAAAGAATGATCTGCTTCCCTTTTGGTTGAAATGTTCTGTATTTGTATATGAAGCCTAGTTCATTTATCACATTACTCAAGTTCTCTGATTCCTTATTGGTCTTCTGTCTAGATGTTCTGTCTCTTGATGAATTAATGTCCCCAGTTATTATTGAAGAGGTTTATATTTCTCCCTTCAATTTTGCCAATGTTTACCTCATGCATTTTATTAATAGTTTGGTAAAGATTCTCAAAACTGATACATGGGGTAGCTTTCAAAAGTGGAAATTTCTCAGTTTACAAGCTTACAATTTTGAGGCTGAAGATAATGTCCAAGTCAGGGTAAAATCACATGTTTTCTCCTCGAAACTGGCCTCCAGTAATCCTGGACTCTTCATCACCTGGCAAGGTACAAAGTGGCATCTGCTGGGTTCTCCTTTTTCTTCTGGATTTTGTTGCTTCAAATTCTTGCTCTTTGGCTTTCTCTCTCTTTGTCTGAATTTCTTTTTTTTTTAATAAAGGACCCCAGTAAGAGGATTAAGACCTAGCCTTAATGAGGTGGATCATATCTTAATGTTAGGTAAGATCCTACTCACCAAAAGATACTACTTACAATGGGTCCACACTGATGGGAAAGGATTAACTTTTCTTGGTTTCATCTAGCTTCCAACCATCAAAACATGTATGTTAGGGCTCTGTGGTTAGGTGCATAAATATGTATGATTGTTATTTCTTCTTAGTGGAGTAATATTTTTGTTAATATATTTTGTCTTTCTTTGACTCTTATAACAGCTTTTGACTTATAGTCTATTTTGTCTGATATTAGTATAGCTACCTCAGCTCTTTTTTGGTTATTGTTTGCATGGAATATCTTTTTCCATCCCTTCACTTGCAACTTTTTTGTGTCTTTGGGTCTAAGGCAAATCTTTTTAAACAACATGTACATTATTTTTGTTTTTTTTTAAATACATTCTTCCCATCTGTGTATTTAGATTAGAATGTTTAATCCATTGACATTCACTGTTATTACTGTAAAACGTACTTACCTCAGTCATTTGTCCTTTGGTTTTTATGTCATATCATTTTGTCTCTCTTTGCCTTTACTGCACCTCATTTTCTGTATAGTTGATGTTTTGTGATGTACCTGGCTGATTCTTCTCTCATTTCTTTCTGTCTGTATTTTAAAAAAATACTTCCTTTGTGGTTACACTGGGGTTTATATTACACAACCTACCTCTATAATCTACTAAATTGAAAATATACCAACTAAGCTTCAATAGCATGCATAGTCTCTGCTACTCCCTTCATTTTCCCTCTTTATATTGTTATTGTCCCACTTCTCTATATATTATACATCCATTATTAGGAAATATGTTTTTTTCCTCTTCAATTTTCCTGATTCTTATAGGAATTCAAGAGTAAAAATATATTGAAAATGGTAGTATTGTGTTTTATATTAATCCTTTTAGTGACCTGTACTGAAGAGCTTCCTTCTTCACACTACTACAGCCATTCTCTCATGACTTTTACTATCAAACTGAAGCATTGTCATTAGTGATTCCTATAGGGAAGGTCTTTTGCTGAAAAACCCTCTCAGATTCTGTCAATCTGTGACTATTTTAGACTCTTCCTCTTTTCTGAAGGACAAGTTGTTGCATAAATAATTTTTGGTTGTCAGCTTTTCTCTTTCAGTAAGTTAAATATATCATAGTATTGCACTCTCCCCTATGATTTCTATGAGAAATAGGGACTTAGTCTTATCGAGGATTCTTGTATGTGAGAAAATCACTGCCTCCATTTGCTGCTTTCATAATTCTGTTTATCTTTGGCATTTGACATTCTGATTAATATGGGTCTCAGTGTAGGTCTACAGGGTTTATTTTGTTTGGAGTACTTTGCACTTTTGGACATGCGTATTTATGTTTTTCATAAAAGTTGGGTAATTGTTGGCCATTATTTCCTCAAATATTCTTTCTGCTTCCTCTCACTTCTCTTCTCCTGGGACATCCATGAAGTATGTTTGTTTGTTTCATACCATCACCCATGTACCTGAGACATTGATCAAATCCTCTGTTGTATGCTTCTAGGGTATTTTTAATATCCATACTGTGATTTCAATTCCCATAGTTTTTATTATGATTCCTTTCATTTCTTTTGGTATCTTGACCTGACTTTGGTAGGTTGGTCTCATAGAATGAATTGGAGAGTGTTCCTTCACTTCAATTTTTTGGAAGAGTTTGAGCAGAATTGGAGTTAAATCTTCTTGGAATGCTTGGTAGAATTCCCCTGTGAACCAATACGGTTCTGGGCTTTTCTTTTTTGGGAGGATTTTGATTATTGATTCAATCTCTTTACTAGTAATTGGTTTGTTGAAACCTTCTATTCCTTCATAAATCAGTGTTCATAGTTCATGCTTTCTAAGAATTTGTCCATTTTATCTAGGTTATCACATTTATTGGTGCACAGTGATTCATAGTATCCTCTGGGAGTCCTTTTCATTTCAATGGGGTTGGTAATAATGTCCCCATTTTCATTTTGTTTTAATTTGTATCCTGTCTCTTGTTTTCCTTCTCAGTCTAGCTAAAAGTTTATCAATTTTACTGCTTTTTGCAGAAACCAAACTTATGGGTTTTTTAATTTAATTTAATTTTTCTCTTTCATTTATCTCCACTCTAGTCATTGTTATGCCCTTCCTTATGGTTGCTTTGGGTTTAGTTTGCTCTTCTTTATTTTGTGTTTTTAAAGAAGCTTTAAATTACATAAATGTGCATAAAAAATATAGGGGGATTCCCATATATCCTGTCCCCTCCCCCTCGCACACTTTTCCGCATTAACAACAACTTTTATTACTGTGGTACACTTGTTACAATTGATGAACACATACTAAAGTATTGGTATTAATCATGGTCTACAGTTTCTATTATGGTTTACACTTCACAACACACAATTTTATATATTTTTGACAAAATGCACAATGTCCTGAATCTGTCATTGCAAGGTCATGAAAAAAAATTCTAAAGTCCAAAAAATGCCCCATATTACACCTATTCTTCCCTTTCCTTTTCCTCAGAACCCCTGGTGACCACTTCCTTTATATCAATATTACAAGTTATTCCATTATTAGAATAATAAATCTACTCTAGTCTATAGTTGCATTCCCCCCTTATGTTTCTTCATTCCTCTTTCCTGAGGATTTTTGGATGGTGATGCCCACTCTGTTTCTGATTGAGAGGAGGCTTAGGTCCCATGGGCCAGATGGATGGAGCTGTCTTGCTTCCAGTTGTAGATACTCTCCATTTCTTGGGGTAGACATTGCCCATTATCATCATTTTGTTAGATGTGTGAGTCCAATGAGCAGGATAGTGGGTGTTGCAATTCTGCTGAGATTCGGCGCTCAACTAGCCTATGAACAGATTTAAGTCTCTTGGACACATACATAAATAGGATAGTGATAATTATAGTTTCAAAGAGAAGGGGCAGAAGAGTCATGTGTAGAGAAATTATGAATGAGGTTATCTTTGCCACATTAGGGAGCATATATTCCAAGATAAGGTCCATAGTCAGGGTGCCAAATTCCTGAGATTGTCTGACCTGCCTAAAGTGTCTAGATGCCTCTAGAGTCCTCAGGACCCCCTCACAGTTGAGGCACTGTTTACTGTGGCAGTCAATGAGATCCTCTTGAGTTGTGCATAAGCATAACCTCTGGAATGACTTCCTGACTCACTTGCAAATCTCTTAGCCATAAAAAACTCATTTGTATTTTATATTTCCTCCTTTTGGTCAGGGTTGTTTTCCAAATGCATTGCTAGTTTTTGCTTGATAACAGAGAGGCTTATCCTTGGGAGTCACGTTCCATGCCCTGGAGAAGTAGTGAGGCTACAACTCCATTTTTAATTCTTTCTTCTTTTTCAATGAAAGCATTTAGAGCTTTAAATTCCCCCCTCAATACTACCTTTGCTGCATCCCATAACTTACAGTAAGTTGTATTTTTAGTTATAATTATCTGAAGATATTTCTTAATTTCACTTCTGATTTCCTATTAAACCCATTGGTTCTTTAGGAGTATATTGTTTAATTTCCACATATCCATGAATATTCCATTTCTTCCTGTTATTGATTTCTAGCTTCATTTCAGCATGTTTGTAGAATTTATATTGCATGGTTTCAATATGTTTAATTTACTGAGACTTGTTTTATGATCCATTATATGGTCTATCCATGTGCACTCAAGAAGAATGGTATTCCATTTTGGTTGGGTTAAAATTTGACATACTAAACAATCATTTTGAGTTTCATACCAACTTAACTTCAATAGCATACATATTTATATTTCTTATAACCCTTTGTTCCTGCACTTTTTTATACATTTTACAACTTATATCTTTGTGCATTCAATTTCCAAAACCAAAGATTTTGCATACCTTTTTATGCATTTGCTTTTTAGTACCCTACAGGAAATAAGAAGCAGAGCTTCATATCAAATAATATAGTACAAGAATAATGGCATTTATAATTAATCAGAATGTTAACTTTCCTGCAGGTATTTATTTATTTATGCTGCTTTGAACCCCTACCTGGTGTCCTTTCCTTTCAGTCTGAAAAACTCCCTTTAACATTGCTTATAGTGCACATCTGTGGTAGTTTGAGATTTTATGTACCATAAAAAATATGTACCACACTTCTTGAAGCTGTCCATTCTTGTGGGTGAGATTGTTGCTGGGACTGTTTGATTAGAGTACTTCAGTAAATTTTGACCCAGGATGGATTTTAATCCTCTTCTTGGAGTCCTTTATAAATTGGATGAATAAAAGAGAGACAGAGATAAAGTCCAAGGGGCAGAGAGCGAAAGTCATGAGATACGGAAGCTGAAATCAATGGAACCCAGGAAAGAGGAAGCCAGAAAGCGAAGTAGTGGAACCCAAAAGAGAAGGGAGAGAGCAGCAGATGCCTCCATGTGCCAGTCTTTGGGGATAAAGCATTGCTTGATGATGCCTTGGTTTGGACACTTCCATGACCTCAGTACAACAAGCTTGCAACCTAATAAATCCCCATTGTAGAAGCCAATCAATGTCTAGTATATTGCTTTTGGCACTTTTTAGCAAACTGAAACAGAAATTGGTGCCAGGAAAGTAGGGTGCGTGCTGCTACAAAAGTGCAGACATTTTTGGAAACATTTTATTTATGGTAAGGGATTGATTTTGGAAGAATTGTGATATGCTTAATAGAAAAGCCTAGATTTCTTTGAAGAAACTGTTGATAAAAATATGGATGCTAAAGATACTTCTGATGAGACTTTAGACAAAAATGGTGAATGTGTCTTTGCAAACTGGAAAGAAGGTGATCCTTGCTTTAAAGTGTCAGATAACTCGACAAATTTGACTCCTGATTTTAGATGGAAGGCCAAATTTGAAAGTGATGAGTTTGGATATTTAGCTGAGGAAATTTCCTAACTAAATTTGGAAAATGCTGCCTGGCTTCTCCTTGCTGCTTATAGTAAAATGTGGGAAGAAAGGAATAAGCTGAGAACTGAATTCCTGAACACAAAGAAAACAGAAATTGAGGGATTGGAAAAATTTTGGCTCTTGGAAAATGAGTTTCCAGAAAATGGTGCTCTATGTGAGGATTATCTGAACTTGGAACCAGCCAGTCATTTCAGTATAAGTCAGGATTAGAAATGCAGTTATCTTGGAAGGATCTGTGGAAAGGCTTCCTATCTGACAACTTGCACTGTTTTCATTGCATGTGAAACCAGCACATTTTTTTGCTAGATCTGTATGAACAGAACTACTGCCAGCCTGAACTAAATAGCACAGAAAGGGGAGAGATTGAAAGGAAAATAATTTCAATGTCAATATCATGGAAGTTGTGGTCTGGACTGAAGATATCTTATTGAGCCCAAAGAGCAAACTCACCTATGTATGTATAAAGTGTGAGTATGCCCCCAGAGCTTGGAAATGGTGGACCTTCTGCCCTATTGTGCTGAAAGAGCACTGCCTTCCAGGCTTCAGAGAGAGTGGAACACATTCTCATGAGAATGAGAGTCTGGCCTGGAGTTTTGATGCCCCCAGATATTGATGAGTGTGGAGCTGATAACATGGCCCCTGATCAAGTCCTTGAAAAGAGTGGGGTTGCTGCTTCATCAGGCCTGGAGGAGAGAAGCAATGGTTCTGTAAGTGACTCTCAGACTTTGAAATTTAATGGAGTATGCCCTGCAAGTTTTCAGAACTGTTTGGGACCTGTGACCACCAGTTTCCTTCTATTCTCTCCCCCTGGTAATGGTAATGTTTATTCTATACTTGTCCCTCCATTGTATGGTGGAAGCAGATAGCTTATTTTCTAAGTTTCACAGGTCCACAGCCTGAGGGGAAATATTGTCCCAGGACTGACCATAAGCCTATAACTGATTTTGATGTGATTTTGTACTTATTATTGTTACTAAAATGACTTGAGGTTTTTGAAATATTGTGATGGAATGAATGTAGTTGGCATAAGGGGATAAAACATGTATTTTGGAGGTCCAGAGAGTGGAGTGTAGCAATTTGAAGCATTTTTGGACACCAAAACAATATGTTCTTAAGTCACTCATTCCTGTGCGTATAAAACTTATCATAGATGGGAACTTTTGATTATAATCAGTTACGGTAGTTTCCTTTTAATTAGATCACTTCAATAAGCCATGACCCAGGGTAGGTCTTAATCATCTTACTGGAGTCCTTTATAAACAATAAAATAAAAAGCGACATCCACACAAAACAATCTGCAGAGACAGGGAGAAAAATTACAAGCTAAGAGGAGGCACTGAAGCCAGAATCTGAAAGCAACAAGGCCTGGAGGAGAAGGGAGAGGTGCCATTGTGAACTGCCATGTGACTGATCAACCATAGCTACAGCTTGGTGAGAAAGCATCTCTGATGATGTTTCAATTTGGACACTTTCAATACTTCAGAATTGCTTTTAACCTAATAAATCCCTCTTTGTAAACAACAACATATGTCTGGTATACTGCTATCAGTAGCTTTTAACAAACAAAATGATACATATTGCAACTTCTTTTGAATTTAATTTTTAAATTTAGTTTTTTTAATTAGAAAAGTTGTAGGTTTACGGAAAAATCATGTAGAAAGTACATTGTTCCCATATACCACCTTCACACACTAAGTTTACCCTGCTATTAACATTTTGAATTAGTGTGATTCCTTTGTTACAAATGATGAAACAATATCATTGTAACTGTACTATTATATATAACTTAATAATTTATAATTCTATAATTTACATTCTATGTTTTTTAAAGTTTTTTTTTCCTAGTAACATATGCCATGTAATATTTCTACATTTAACCACATTCAAATATACAATTCAGTGGTGTTAATTGCATTCACAATGTTGTGGTACCATCACTACAGATCCATTAATAAACGTTTCCAACACCCCAAAAAGAAACTCTGTACCACTTAAGCTTTAATTCCTTACTCCCTACCCAGATCTCAACACCTGTTATCTATATCCCAGTTTCTGACTCTAAGAGTTTGCTTATAGTAATTATTTCATATCAGTGACATCATGCAATAATTGTCCTTTTGTCTAGTTTATTTCATTCAACATGTCACTTTCAAGGTTTAACTATACTGTCACTTGTATCAGCATGCCATTCCTTTCTATGGCTGAATATTATTCCATTTTATTTATGTACCACATTTTCTTTATCCATTCATCCCTTGACGGGCACTTCAGTTGCTTCCATCTTTTGGCAATTGTGAATAATGCCACAACAAGCATCATGCAAATATCTGTTTGAGTCCTTGCTTTCAATTCTTTGGGGTATAATCCTAGAAGTGGGGTTGCTGGTTCATATGATATATACTTAATTTGTGAGGAACCACTAAACCGTTTTCCACAGAAGCTTGACCATTTTTCATTCCACCAAAAATGAAAGTGTTCCTACTTCTCCACATCCTCTTCAACACATGCTATTTTCCTTTTTTTTTTTGGTAGCCGTTCTAATGGGTATGAAACGCCATCTCATTGTGGCTTTAAATTTCGTTTTCTTAATGATTAATGATGCTGAGCATCTTTCCATGTGCTTATTATACATGTGCATATCTTCTTTGGGGTAATGTCTATTCAAGACTTTCGCCCATTTTTAAAATTTGGGTGTTTACCATTTTGTTGTTAAGCTATAATATTTCTTTATGTATTCTGAATATAAAAACTCTTATCAGATATGTAGTTTCCAAATATTTTCTCCAATTCTGTAGGCTGTTTTTATTTTCATGATGGAGTCATTTGATGCACAATGTTTTTAATTTTGAAAATGTCCCATTTAACTATTTTTCTCTTTGTTGCTTATGCATCTGGTATAATATCTAAAAACCAATTGCCTAATACAAGGTCCTGAAGATGCTTTCCTGTGCTTTCTTTCAGAAGTTTTATGATTTTGGTTCATGTATTTAGGACTTGGAAACATTTGAGGTTGTTTTTGTGTTGTTATGAGGTAGGATTCCACCTTCATTTTTTTTTTTTTGTTTTGCATATAGATATGTAGTTTTTCCCAAACCACTTTTCTGAAGAGACTATTCTTTCCCCATTGAATGGACTTGGCACACTTGTCAAAATTCGGTTGATCACAGGTATGAATGTTTCTTTCTGAACTCTTAATATAATCCACTCGTTTATATTTCTGCACCAGTTTCTTGCTGCTTTGATTACTTTTGCTTTGTAATAAATTTTAAAACTTGGTGTATGTCCTCCAATCTTGTACTTCTTTATCAAGATGCTTATTGTTTTCAGGGCCCCTTACCCTTCCATGTTAACTGGATGTTAGCTGTGGAATTTTCACATATGCCCTTTATCTCAATGAAGATACCTCCTTCTATTCCTAGTTTTCTAAATGTCTTATGTCAATGTGTGCTGGAATTTGTCAAATGTCTTTTATACATCAAGTGGGATGACCAGTTTTTTTTTTCCCTTTTGTTCTATCAATGTTGTATATGTAATTTTCATGTTTCTAGAAATTTCTCCTTTTATTCTAGCTTTCCTAATTTATTGGCAGACTTTGTTAACTGTATCCTTTTAAAATTCTTTTCATTACTGTGGGGTTGTAGTATTGTTACCCCTTGTTTTCATTTCTATTTGGGTTACTTGTGTTCTTCCTTTTATCTTCATCACTTTTGTCAACTTTATTGACAATTTTATTGATCTTTCAAAGAATCAACTTTGTTTTCTTGATTCTCTATTGTACTTTTATTTCCATTTCATTTATTTCTGACCTAATACTTATTATTTCATTCCTTCTTCTCACTTTGGATTTAATTTTCTCTTCTTTTTCTAGAGGCTACGTTTGTACAGACAGGTTTCTGATTGGAGATCTTTCTTTGTTTTAAATGTAAGCATTTAGAGCTATACATTTTCATCTCAGCACTGCATTTGCTTCATTCCATAACTTTTCTTATGTTCTGTTTTTGTTGTCATTTGCCTACAGATATTTCCTTATTTTCCACTTTACTTATTTTTTGATCTATTGTTTGAGAATATGCTATTTAATTTCCATTTGTAAATTTTTCAGGTTCCCCTCTCTTATTGACGTCTATATTCATTCCATTGTGGTCAGACAATATACAGTGTATGATTTCAATATTTCTTAATTTATTGAGATTTATTTTGTGAACTAACATATGGTATATACTGGAGAATGATCCATACACACTTGAGAAGAATGGGTATTCTGTTGCTGTAGGGTGAAGTGAGGTATATATATCCCATAGGTCTAGTTGTTTTATAGTATTGTTCAAGACTTCTATTTCCTTATTGATCTTCTGCCTAGATGTTCTATCCATTACTGAAAGTTATGTTTTGAAATTTCCTACTATTAATGTAGAACCATTTATTTCTCTCTTTAAATCTGTCAATATTTACCTCATATATTTTCGAGATTTGCTGTTGGTACATCTAAATTTATAAATATTTTGGTCCGCTTGGGGAATTGACCTTTGTATCAGTATATGTGACCTTTGTTGTTGTTGTGTTTTTTCATTCAGCTAACCTCTGCATTTTTTTTAAAAGATCTATTTCTTTATTTCTCTCCCCTTTCCCCCCGCCCCAGTTGTCTGTTCTCTGTGTCTATTTGCTGCGTCAACTCCTTTGTCCGCTTCTGTTGTTGTCAGCGGCACGGGAATCTGTGTTTCTTTTTGTTGTGTCATCTTGCTGTGTCAGTTCTCCGTGTGTGCAGCACCATTCCTGGGTAGGCTGCACTTTCTTTCGCGCTGGACGGCTCTCCTTACATTGCGCACTCCTTGCGCGTGGGGCTCCCCTACACGGGGGACACCCCTGCCTGGCACGGCACTCTTTGTGTGCATCAGCACTGCACATGGGCCAGCTCCACACAGGTCAAGGAGGTCCGGGGTTTGAACTGCGGACCTCCCATGTGGTAGACTGACGCCTTAACCACTGGGCCAAGTCCACCGCCTAACCTCTGCATTTTGTTCAAAAAGTTTAAGCCATTTACATTTAAAATAATGATCAATAATGTAGGACTTCTTCTGCCTTTTATCTATTTGGTCTTTGACTGTCTTATAAATTTTTGTCCCTCAATTCTTCTGTGACTGCCTGTTTTCATACTTACTTGATATTTTGTCTCTTACCACTTTGAGTCCCTTCTCATTTTATTTTGAAAGTAGATTTAAAATATTTTCTTTGGTGTTACTATTGGACTTAAATTGAACATCCTAAATCTATAATAATAATGTTTGATTGATACCAACTTTACTTCAATATCATACAAAAGCTCTGTTGCTATATCTCTCCATCCCCCCCAAAATTTTTGTTGTACTTATTGGAAATGATATCTGTATACATTCTATGTCTAAAATCATAGATCTATCATTAGTTTTTATAGATTTGAATTTTAGACCCTGTTAGATGTAAAAAGTAGTTTCATAGCCAAAAAAAAAAATAAAATAATACTGATATTTATAACTACCCATATGGTTACCTTAGCCAGAGTTCTATATTTCTTTATGTCAGTATCCTCACTGTCTATTGTGATTTTATTTCCATTTGACAAAATCCTAGAAAATTGCTTATGGGGCAGGCCTAGTGACAATGAACTTCCTTAGCTTTTGTTTTTCCTAGAAAGTCTAACATCTCCCTCATTCTTAAAAGATAGTCTTGCCAGATATAAAATTCTTTGACAAATTTTTTCCTTAAATATTTCATCCTACTGCTTTCTTTCCTCCAAATCAAGACTTAATTTTATTTGTACTCCCTTGTACCTAACACATTGCTTTTCTTTTGCAGCTTTCAAAACATTGTCCTTGTCTTTGGTGTTCAACAGTTTGCTTGCTATACAGCTAGCCATGATTTTCTTTGACTTCATCCTATTTGGGGTTTGTTGGGCTTCTTGAATGTACACATACATACCTTCTGTTAAATTTCGAAGTTTCTCATCATTGTTTCTTTGAGCATTCCTCCTGTCTTTTTCTCTTTTTCTTCTACTTCTGCTATTCTATAATGCACATTTTGGTTTGCTTGTTGGTTTCCCATGGATCTCTTATACTCTCTTTACTTTTTCATTCTTTATTCCTTTCTGTTCCTCAACATGAATCATTTCAATTGTCTTATCTTTGAATTTACTGATTCTTCCTTCAGCCAGCTCTATCTGCTATTGCATCTCTAGGGAACTTTTCATTTAAGTTTTGTGGTCTTATTTCTAGTTGGTTCCTTTTAAAAATTTCTCTTTTTATTGAGTTTCTAACATTGATAATTTGTTATTTTCCTGATATCCTTCAGTTGTAGCTCCACATTTTTCCTTTTCTCCTTGAGCATATTGAGGATTGTTTTTTAAAGATCTCTGTCCAGTGTGTCTTTTTTTTTTGTCTTTATTTATTTTTTAATGTTACATTAAAAAAATATGAGGTCCCCATATACCCCCCACCCCCTCACCCCACTCCTCCACCCATAACAACATCCTCCTCCATCATCATGAGACATTCATTGCATTTGGTGAATACATCTCTGAGCGCCGCTATACCTCATGGTCAACAGTCCACACCATAGCCCACACTCTCCCACAGTCCACCCAGTGGGCCATGGGAGGACATACAGTGTCTGGTAACTGTCCCTACAGCACCACCCAGGACAACTCCAAGTCCCGAAAATGCCCCCACATCACATCTCCTCCCACTCCCTACCCCCAGCAGCCACCATGGCCACTTTCTCCACACCAATGCCACATTTTCTTCAATTACTAATCACAATAGTTCATGAATAGAATATCAGTAAGTCCACTCTAATCCATACTCCATTGCTCCATCCTGTGGACCCTAGAATGGCCGTGTCCTCTCCACATCTATATGAAGAGGGGGCTTAGATTCCACATGGATGCTGGATGCAATTCTCCTGCTTTCTCATGGCTCCCTGGTGTGGTAGTTGACCTTCTTCACCTCCATGTTAGTTGAGTGGGGTAAGTCCTATAAACCAGAGTGTAGGAGCTGCAAGTCTGTTGAGGTTTAGAGTCTGGTTATTACATGGTCAATCCAGAGATTCAGGTCCCCTGGGTATACATTAAACCCCAGCACCAACTACCGTTCCGGTAAAAGTAGCAGGAGAGGCTTGTGAACAAACATTGCATCTGAGTCCAGCTCCATCACACAGAAACACAAACTCCAAAGTAGGGCCAACTGGCATGGCACTGAAGTCCATCTGCCATGACCATAGAACCTGTGGGTCTCTGCAGCTCTCAGAAGAACCAATACCTGTGGTTGCATATAATTTTTTCTGTCTCTGGGACTCTGCTCAGGTGTGCATAAGGGCAACCCCTCTGATAACCTCCCTGCTCTTTTTGGAGACTCATCGCCATGTAAACTCATTTGTCCTTTCCATTTCCCCCTTTTACTCAGCTCAAAAAGCATTTTTAACTCCTGATATTATATGTAGACTGAGATATTCTGCTGGTCCGAGTTGACCCTTTTATGTCTTAAGTCTGCTTTTTTCTGCCCTGGATGGTGCTTCAGAGGCAATCACCGGACATTGTAAATCCTCACAGGGCCCACTGGATGGAATGGAGGAGAGTATGGGCCATGATGTGGACCATTGACTATGAGGTGCAGAGGTGCCCAAAGATGTACTTACCAAATCCAATGGATGTGTCATGATGATGGGAACGAGTGTTGCTGGGGGGGGGGGGGGGGGGAGAGGTGGGGTGGGGGGGGGTTGAATGGGACCTCACATATATATTTTTGATGTAATATTATTACAAAGTCAATTAAAAAAAAAAGAAAAAAAAAGTCTGCTTTTCTTTGGCTATTATTTCTGCATTTTTATACCATTTCTTTGGATGAGCCATCATTTATAGTTTCTTTTTTGTTTATTTTGTTATATTTTGTTGTAGACTGTACATTTTAACATTTTAAAGTATTATTTTTGGGATCTAGTCCCTGAGATGTCTGTTCCTTAAGTCTGGATCTAGCCAGTCATTGGACAGAGATTTTCTTTCAGATTTCTAACAAAAACTAACTAAGGCAAAAACTACACCCACTTTTTTAAGTCTGTTAACATTGGCTGTGTGTGTTGGCTAGTAATCTCCTTCAGAGTTTAGCCCTCTTATCAAGAAGATAAGCCCAAGGAGAAAATGAAGTGCAGCGTGTTTTCTCTCTTTTCTGGTCCTGTTACTTTTTCTGGGCTTGCGCTCTTGCATGGCCTTAGGGATTTCCCCATTTAGTGGAATCTGAATGTCTCCTCTACTTCCTTTGAAATAGATTTTCTCACATTCCAGGGTGCTCTAACATATGTTGTAAACCTAGTTATCCTTTGTCTCATGCTACTTTGACTGTATTATTGCTTATACCACAAGCTGCTTCTGGCTGCAGAGCATCTGGGTGGGGAATCCAGGGAAAAGTTTCTTGTTTCAGTCTTTTGGTTTGCCATTTGATAGATTGGCACCAATATACGGACACCCCAATATATACACAAGGGTTACTCTACTACCTCTGCAGGCTGGCTCCACACTGCATCAAGGAAGGGATAGGGTAGGGGACAAGAAGGCCATGAGCTTCTCCTACCATTTTTGAAAGCTGCATTTTCTTGATTTGGCACTCACCCAGTTGCTTCAACACCTAACTTTTTTGTGGTCTTTTGAAGAAGATGACTCTTTTAGGATTTCCTAGTTGTTAAAAGATTTTCTTGATGAATAACATTCTTGAGCATGTTCTCTTGCCATCTTGATTAGTTGAAAGTCTTAAATCTAGTTTTGTGACATCCCTTTCAAATGTTATATTTTAACATTTGAATTGATTTCATATGAATTAGAATTACATCTCTTGTATTTTGCTAGCTGTTCTTGACACCATTATAAAAAATAGTGAAGCTCTCAGCAATATGAATTTTTATCAAGAATCTCCTCTAGTGAATGTTTGATCAATGTATGGTTTATTTATGCATGTGTATGAGTATGTGTATGAACTCATCAATTAATTTCTTTAATTGCTAGTATTTGCCTAAAAAAAAAATTGTTCGATATGTTCTTCTTCTCTTTTGCCAAATTATCACCTTTTAATTGTTCCAGTGACTTCTCTTTTTTTTTTAAAGATTTATTTATTTTTATTTAATCCGCCCCCCTTGTCTGTTCTCTGTGTCTATTTGCTGCGTCTTGTTTCTTTGTCTGCTTCTGCTGTCGTCAACGGCAAGGGAAGTGTGGGCGGCGTCATTCCTGGGCAGGCTGCACTCTCTTTTTCCTGCTGAGTGGCTCTCCTTACGGGGCGCGTGGGGCTCCCCTAAGTGGGGGACACCCCTGCGTGGCGCGGCACTCCTTGTGCGCATCAGCACTGGGCATGGGCCAGCTGCACATGGGTCAAGGAGGCCCGGGGTTTGAACCGTGGACCTCCCATGTGGTAGACGGACGTCCTAACCACTGGGCCAAGTCCGTTTCCCATGTTCCAGTGACTTCTACGCGTTATTTCAACTATTAAAAGATAGATATATATATAAGCTAGATATAGACATTTTATATTTACATAATTCAACATTTTTAATTTGCCCTTTCTATTCAGGCATTTTCTAGTTGCATGATTCACCGAACTATTCTTCAGTATCTTTATATCAGTGAGTCATTCATATCCTCTCTTTAGGCTCTCTTTTCTGCATTTAAATGAGAGTCCCTCTAAATGGAATTCTACGGTCTTAAATCTAAAAATATACTAAAAGAACAGCCTTTGAAACATTTCAGGAAGAGAAGTACATCTCTTACTTTTAAAGACATTCAGAAAGTTCTCCCCAGATTTCCTTTGAATTTATGGGGGAATTGATGTATTTTTTTCCTTAAAACATTTTAGACAAAATTTCAAAAACTTTAGGACATATTTACAAAATGCATCTGTTTATAGATATGTGATCAAGTTTTATACTAAAAATTATTCTATTCTTGGAATATGCATAGAAAATTAAACAATCCCCTACTTTTCAGCTTTTAATCCTGCTATTTTACATGTACTCACTACTAAAAATTGAAGTGGTTAATTTAAGATTGAATGCTATCCTAAATTGTCTTTCAGTTTTGTCACAATAGCTATAGTCTTTTAATCTCCCCTATATCTTACCATTTTATTTTGCTATCTGTGCAGGAAAAAAATGTTCCCAGAACACTGTATTTGAGTACTATTCATTATTTCTTGACAATGAGCACTATCTGCCACAAAATAGCATCATTTATTTCATTCATAGGAGCATATTATTAACCAAAAGTGCTTAATGATAAAATCAAGTACTTTGAGGGTTTCATTGATCATATGATGCAGACCGATTCTCATGAGCAATTCATATTACTTCCACTGACAAAGTGGCAATGTCACAATTTACCCAGACTCTGCTGCTTTTTGAATACCTATCTAAGAAATAGTTATAACAGTTCTAAAAATAAATAGATGATAAGTTTCAAAGAATTTGCAGAGATATCTTGTAAGGGTTTGTTACTTTTCATCTCAAAGACTTGTCAAAGTCTTTTCATGAAAATCTTAGTGAAGTATGGATATCTTGTAATACCTGAAATATAAATGGACATCATAACTTTTGAGATAAATGATGTTTAAAATGTAGGGGATTAAGAACTTGGGAAGAGATTAAAATGACTCTGGCCTTAAGCCCTTCATTAATTCTAAACGGATATGGTGTCATATGCCCTTTGATTTTTAAGTTCATAACTTTTACTATACACTTACTGTTTACATATATTCATGTGTGAATGACATACTCCAATATTTTTTAATTAAAAATATTTGAAATCTCTTAACTTTCTCCTTTATTTTTTGAATAATAGTGTTGTTTGAGGAATAGTCCTTTATTCTCAAAACTGCTGCTACAATACATCCTAAACTGACTAATATAAAAAATTAGTAAGGGGAAATGCACATACATTAAACTATGTCATTTGTTTAAGTAATTCAGTGGGAAAGGAATAGGAAAGAAAGGAACATGTTCATAAATCAATTATATACCAGCATAAATAGCTTCCTATCTTCTCAATATACAATATTATCTGCAAGGTCATCATTATCCTGATAACTACATACCACCTATTAAAGCAGATAACTTGCAATTAGCTTTCTGGGGAAATGCGTATTTATAGGTATTGTATATTGAAAATCTATAAAAAAATTTAAATTTTAAAAGATTCCAATATCTGATGAAAATGTACAAAAATAACAAAATGCTAAGAAAAATTTTATTTGCTTACAATTAACTTTGAATTATTGGTATGAATCATCATTTTTTCTCTAAATTTTAGGTTTATATATCCAATATGATAGCCATCTAAAAATATGTGATAAATATTTTGCAAAACTGTCATATTTTAGCTAATTGCAATGAAATGTGAGGTTTATTTATGCTCTTATGCTTCTACAAGCAATCAGCCCCTTTTCATAGTTTTTCTTTCCATAAATGAGCTAAGTCTGAGGAGTTAATCTAGCCATCATTTATTGAACTCTTAGTGTGCTTCAAATATGAGCTAAATATTTAGCATGTAATATCCAATTGTATGTTTTCACAATCCTGTAAAATATGCAAATAAATATTCTAAGTATGCAAATGAAGCATGGGGCTAAGATATTTTAAATTAAATATATGTTGCTAGATAACAATCAATGTGAAATTAAGATGTAGGTCAATGTATTTCAAGCCAATGTATTTAACTTCTTTGCTGTACATTGATGGATCAAAACATACTTAAACGTAGCAGTATAAAAACAGGAAGATGATGTTATTGTCACTATCTTACAGACCTTACATTGATCACCTTATTTCACATATATAAACCTGTGTGGTAGTGTCAAATTGCTAAATTGAGTTACAAAATTAATATGATGAGTTTAATTTCTGAATTCATTCCACTATGTTAGAGTAGCTTAAGGTACAACATACTCATAGAGATTGA
Organism: Dasypus novemcinctus; assembly: GCF_030445035.2. NCBI lineage: Eukaryota > Metazoa > Chordata > Mammalia > Cingulata > Dasypodidae > Dasypus > Dasypus novemcinctus. The sequence goes on from NC_080674.1 coordinate 19,673,613, forward strand.
CATAGAAACCTAATTAAGAAAGAGAGAGAGAATGAAAGAGAATAATAAAGAGAGAAAGGAGAAGGAAGGAAGAAAAGAAGGAAGGAGGGAGGAAAGGAGAGAAGGAAGGAAAGTCCGTTTGAACAAGTCAGAGAGTGGCTATTGAAAATGGGACGTGAATGGACATTTCCCTAGATACTGGTAACAGATGAGAGGAAAGCCTCTGGAGGCCATTTTTGCTGCAAGGTGTGACTACATTGAATGTGAAGCAAGCTTCTAAGATTCATGAAAAAAGTCAGCTTTAGTTAATATGCTTGGGAAGTGGGTACAGCTCAAGTGATTTAGTGCCTGCTTCCCATGTATAAGGTTCTGGGTTCGATCCCCAGTACCTCCTAAAAACAAAACAAACAAGAAAACCATCTCCCTTATTGGGGAGTAGATGTTTCTCAGTGGGTGAGCACCTGCTTCCCAAGTATGAGGTCCTGGGTTCAACCCCTTGTACCCCTGAAAAAAAAATGAACAAAGAGATAGAAACAAAGATGTAGGGGATAGATTAATTCTACCAAATAATTGAAGTAAAAGTTATTTGGAAATTCCAAGAGTGAGATATATAATAATTGAAATTAAGACTAAATTAGAGGGGTTCAACAGCAAATTACACACAGCAGAAGAAATCTATAACACTGAAAAAAAAAGAAAATAGAAACAATCCTATTGAAACAGAGAGTACAAAATAATAATAAATAAATACAAGATTGGTGATATGCATCAATAATATAAGTAATAATACCTGGTGGTGTTTAATGTATATGGAGGATTGAAATGCATTATGAAAATAATGCAAAAGGTCGGCCAATAACAAATGGTTAAATATTTGTAAGGTATTAGCTTTTTCAGCTGGGTGAGCAGTGTACTAATTTATATTAGAATATAAAAACAAGGGATACAGTGAAAATAATAAAAACTATGTAACTATCACATTAATAGAGGGAGTTAGATGCTAACAGTTAATTTTGGAATATTCATATTTTATTTAACCTTTTCAGGTTTGATTCAGCATACCTACAAAGACACTGTACATATACTTGTTCACCTAATCAGCCAGTCAGTCAAAAATGTATAATAAATGCCTAAACCAGTTAATTTGGTGGGTTCTGGGAATATGGAAATACAACAAAACAAATCAAAATATAATACAACTAAAATAAATTTTAAAAGTCTAATGAAAAATAAAAACTTAGCAAAAATAGCTACAAATTCGATTTCAGACTAGGATTGAACTAAGAAGGGAAGTAATATCTAACCCAGGTAGAAGTTTCAGGAATAAATTCTGGAAGGAGTTGAATTTACAAGAGTATCATTAATTCATCAATAAATATTTATTTCTATTAATAGTTTCAGGAAATGTGCTATGCACCAGGATGAAAGATGAATCATCAAATTTGGTAATGTTCAATTAAATAAGGCACTGCAATGCACTGCATTTATGGTGTTTGTAGATATGATCTCTGGTACTATGGGAAAACATATTGAAAACACTTTGCTAGATCTCTGAATGCTCTCTGAAAATCATGAAATAATGACTTGGTTGTAAAGTCGGAGTTATTTTAAACTTGTAACAATAAAGAGAGTGTCGCATTAGCGTAAGGGTATACAAATAATAGCTCGATGAAACTGAATAGAAAGTCTGCTAATAGTCTCTCACATGTATGATCAATTAGTGTTAACAAAGATGCCAAGATAATTAATAGAGAAATGATAGGCTGCAACAATGCACTGTATGTTAAAATAATGAACTATGACCCATCTTTTATAACTCATAAAAATAGTCTCAAATGGATAATATAAGTAACTGTATAATATAAACCTTTATACTTAGGGGAAACAAAAGAGCAAATCTTTGTGACAATGGTTTGTGCAATGATTTCTTAGATGACACATTAAAAGGAAGAACCATAAAATAAATAATCAAGCTTTATTGAAATTAAAAATGTCTTGTTTTCATAAGGCACTCTAAAGTAACTGGAAAAGCAAGACATAGACTATGAGAAAATATTTTCTGAATGCTTATCTGATAAAGGTCTAATATCTAAAATATATAAAGATCTCTTAGGAAGCAAAGAGAAGATGCACAACCCTGTAAAGATAATCAAGTAGGGGAGGGAGAGTCTTGATGCGCAACAAAAATAGTATTTAAGAAACTGTAAATCAAACCTCAAACACATACTACTACAAAACATTTAGATTGCCAATCAACAACAACAACGGCAACAACACAACAAAAAGCTTAACACAACATGTTGTCAAGGACAAAGAACAACAGGAATTTTCATATATTGCTAATGGAAGTGCAGAATGGTACAGCCATTTTAGAAAATAGGTGTATTATTCAGAGATCCCTAGAGTTCTTTAGGGAAAACGAACCAACAGTAGATATCTGTAAATAGTATGAGGTTTTATAAATCTCTCACACTGCCATTGGGGATGCACAAGTCCAAATTCCGCAGGGCAGACTGCAAACCAGAGGCTCTATTGAAAGTCCTTGATGAGTTCCCAGGAGATACTTCTGTCTGGATTAGAGATGGTAATTCTCTCTTTGAAGGCAATCAACTCACCGATTATTAAAGTCCATGAAATGCCCTTGTGTTCCAATGATCTCAGTGCTTGCTTGACCAGACAACTGGGCACCATCACCTGGCAGAGTTGACACATTACATACAGTTGGCAATTTCTTATAAAGTTAAACATATACTGAATATACCACCTAGAAATTCCACTGCTTGGTATTCCCAAAGATAAATGTAAACAATGCCCTCTTGTATGCAAAAGTTTAAAGCTTTACTTATGGTTGTCTAAAACTGTAAACAAAGCAAATGTTCATCAATTATTGAGTGGATAAATAAATTCTAACTCCTTATAATAGAATATGTCCAAAAATTTAAAAACAGGAATGGACTTTTGATACCTACATAATGTGGATGGATGTCAAAATCATTATGTTAAAGGAAAGAAGCCAGAAACAAAAGCTTATATAATGCAAGCTTTTACATATATGGTATCTGTAAAACATGACAATGTAGGAACAGAAATTGGGTAAGTTGTCAGCAGAGTTAAAGAAAATACAAAAACATATGAATTGAGAGTTGCTGGTAGAACCTATTAAAAATAGACAAGTATGCTCTAATAGCCAATGTATCTTTGTTCCCCTCTGTTTAAGGTCTCCTAAACTCTGTAATCAAGGACTCAAATGACATCTGATCATTACAACTTTTCACTTAAAAATCCCCTAATTGCCTTAATTAGACCCTGTAACCTGTTCACTCTTTTGAGATTCTCACTCTGACTCTCTTGATTTAAGATCTCCCTGTTTAAACAGTTTCCCTTTCAATAAAGCTGTAGTTTTGATTATATTATTGACTTTGTTTCAAAAGCTTTGTTCTGACAGCAAACTGAGGCTAAGGTGGGGTGATTCAATGAAACTTTTTGAGTAAAGGAAATGTTATCTACTGTAATTGTGTGGTGGTTATTTGATTCTATATATTTGTTAAAGCTCATCAAGCTGTATTCCTTAAAATAGTGAATTTGACCTTATTTAAATTACGTGTTTATAGCTTCTGTTTGCAGCACATTTTATTGTTTCATTCTTACAAATGTTTTATAAATACTAGTGAATTAAATAAATCATATATTTTTCTAAGTCTTCTAGTCAAATTGTTTAGTACAAAGTTTGGTAAATTCTCAGTTATTTTATTAAGTTGACGATCCATGGTTCAGTCTCCAAGAATCTGTGTGGTTGAAGTTTAATTTATCCTCTAACTATATAAGTTTCTATACATGTTTGTGGCTTTATATGTGTGTGTGTGAAAATATGAAATTACCTATATGGTATTTTATGAATAACTAAAACATTAATTCAAACATTTGAATTATTAGTAATATGGAATAAAATCATGTATTAGAATTAAAATTGACCATTTCTTTATACCAGACTACCTCCAAATGCTATAAAAAAAAAACTGGGCTTTTTATCATCTGAAAACTTATACATCCTATTTGAACATGCTGCTTACTTAGAGAAGAGGTGGGTTTCTTGAAGGTTTAGACTCCCTGTATTTGTGATAGAAAGGAGGTTCACCTGGAATCTCTTTCAGTCAGGTGAGTTCTCCTCCCACTTGCATAATTCCATGAATATAATGGAGCACATTAACTGTGACCATTGGCTAAGGTTTTTTCATTCCTGGTGCCAAGTCCATGACCACAGTCAAGCATAGGCATTCCCATAACCTGCTCGTGAATGGAATCCAGCCAGTTGGGGACCATGCTCCACGCACTTTCTCTAGCACTTGGGTAGAATCAGAAACATCTACACAGACTAGCTAGGGAATGGCAAAGAAAGAAATTTAGCTCACATTTTATTTGGAATTATAAGTGAAAAATTAGTTTTGACTTTAGGGACTAAGGTCCACATGCTGTCTAAAGAGTATAGGTCTAACTCTGTCGTATTTAAAGAGGCTGGATCTATCCAGGCCCAAGAGTAGCCATTCCAAGAAAAAAGTGTCCAGGGAGGCATTTCTCAATAGATACATTAGGTATTTCTCTTCTACTCTATCCAATTTTTAAAATTCAATATGCCATATCATTCTTCATAACCAGTGTTGTGTTCATTTTTTGATAACTGTAAGTGCAACTCAATCCATAATCTAATAGAATGGTGATGTCTTTAATAAAAACATTTTTTTTCTTCTTTCTTTTAAATGTTACATTAAAAAAATATGAGGTCCCCATATACCCCCCACCCCCCTACCCCACTCCTCCCACATCAACAACCTCTTCCATCATCGTGGCACATTCACTGCACCTGGTGAATACATTTTGGAACACTGCTGCACCACATGGACAGTGGTCTACATTGTAGTATACACTCTCCCCCCAGTGGGCCACGACAGGACATACAATGTCCAGCATCATAGCACCAATAGCATCTATGCAGCCAGAGACCCAGTTTCAAATATATATATATTTTGTTCTTTCTGCTTTATCATTTGCACTCTCTGTATGTATAGAAATATGTATGCATACACATATATACACAAATAAGTACATATAAGTATACCATATACATCTATTCAAAGTATATGTATATAAGTATATAAATATATCATATTAATAAAAACATTGTATATTAATATTATATCCAATATATTATGTATTACATATGTATACATATATATATACACAAAGGTACATGCAAATATAAAATATCTATACATATTTATTTGTGAATAATTTTGAAAACAAGGTGCATATATCATGCTCCTTTATAGCTAAATATGTCTGTATTAGTCAGCCAAAGGGGTGCTGATGCAAAATATCAGAAATCAGTTGGTTTTTATAAAGGTATTTATTTAGGGTAGGAGCTTGCAGATATCAGGCCATAAGGCATAAGTTACTTCCCTCACCAAAGTCTATTTCCACATGTTGGAGCAAGATGGCTGCCAACATCTGCCAGGGTTCATGCTTCCTGGGTTTCTCTCTTCTCAGGTCTTGCTCCTTTCCGGGCTCAGGGTTCCTTTATTCCCAGGGCTTCCTTCTTTTCAGGCTCAGAATTCCTTCTTCCTGGGGCTTGCTTTTCTTTTCTCTGTGTGCTTACTTCCTGGGGCTCCAGCTTAAAACTTCAGCATGAAACTCCAACATCAAAACTCCAACCTTAAAAACCCTCAACTCTGTCCTTTGCCATGTCTTTTATCTGTGAGTCAGTGCCCACCAAGCAGTGGGGACTCAACGCCCTATAGGCACAATATAATCCATTATGCCCAGAGGAAAAGACCAGTTTGCAAACATAATCCAATATTTCTTTTTGGAATTCATCACTAATATCAAAGTGCTACAATGTCCAAGTGTATTTCCAAAGAATGAAGGCATTCTCTTGTATTACCACAATACAGTTATCAACTTCAGAAAATTTAACATTGATACAATACTTTTGCCTAATTTACTATCCACACTTCATTTTTGTCAACTGACCCAATAATGTTCTTTATAGTAATTATTTCCCTCCATTAAAGGATCAAATCTAGGATCAGGTATTACCTTTTGCTGTAAATTCTCTTTAGTATCCCTCAGTCAGAACTAGTTCATCGCCTTTACTGGTCTTTTATGACATTAATACTATTTTTAAGAAATACAGTCCATCCATTTTTACATAAAATGTTTCTCATTTTGGGTTTGCTGATAGTTTTTCATTATTTTATTCAGGTTATTCATCCTTGAACAGAATACTACCTAAGTGCCATTACATCATTCTTGAGGTAAAATATTCAGAAGCATTTAATGTCTTTTCATCTTTTTGTTGATTTCATTTTGGTCACCTGGTGAAGAAGTTGTTCAGTTTTCCACTATACAGTGATTCTTTCCCCTTGGAACTATAAAACAATCAGAAGAGAGACAATTTAAGATCACTACATATTTTGTTCCTCAGCACTGTGTCCTCTACCACCAGATTTAACTTTTCTTTTCCTTTACTTCAGTTCCCTAAAACAACTGATGGATTAAAGAAAATAGTAAGGCATAACAATGAAATAATAGTGAAGCCCTGGGAAACAAACAGCCTAAATTTTTTATTCTTAGCTCTACTTTTGAACAGCAGGGTGACTTTGAGCAAGTCTATTTCTCTTTCTGTAAAATTTGAATAATAGTCAAGAAGTACAAGCCAATTAGCTCATTAGTTGGCACAGATTTCTTGTTAAATATCAGCACCTGTTTTGTTGCTGTTGTTATAGTTGTAATAATATTATAATTTTTATTGTTACTATATAAATAAATTAATTTGTATTGTTCTCCTTTTTCTTTTTTCCCAAACGTGAGCTTGTTTGAAATGCTCAGGTGAATTATACTGACAGGTCTGATTCTGAAATAGGGAGTTGGGAAGCAAATACTTTATCTGGAGTAGATAACTTATAAGAAGAATTATAAAAGAGACAAGAATATTAATGAGTTAGATTGTATTTTTAAGACAATAATATTAATATATTAAGTTGTATTCTACTTATAAATAATAAATGTGGGTTTTGGTACTAAATATCCTGACACGATAATTTCCTCTGGGTATATTCTCCACAAACTCTTAATCCTCCAATGTTGAGAAACCTTAATTAAAAGGAATCTAATTAGCAGTTTGCAATATACTTAATGAGTTGGGCAACTGACATCTCAATACAAAATGGCAACAGTACTTATATAGAGAAAAGTGGTTGTGAGAACTTAGAGTTCACTGAAAATCTTACAAAGGTCTTTCTCTATTAAAATTGGATTTCTTATATTAAGTTCTCTGAAATGCTCCACTTGACAGCCAGTGGAAGGTTTAATATTCTAAGCAACATTTTAAATTAGCAGAATTTGAGTTCAGTCTCTGTTAGCATATTATACACTACATTTCACTATTTCTTTGTATGCCTTTAACCTTCATTTTTTATTTCTTTGCATCATATATTTTAGAAAGAAAAATATTGTATGTTCTTTTCTTTTTCTTTTCAGTTCTCTCAAATAGAAACTGGAAGTGCTCCCCCACTCTTTTTTGTATTGCTGATAAATTTAATGCTTAAATAGATGAAATAAACCTAAGAGGAGTAGAGAATAAATTTTCAAGGAAAACATTACATATTAATATTTGGATATTATTTCTTTATTTCTCCCTCTGGATTTTAAAAACAAATATGAGGTTATATGGGGAATCACCGAACACAGTGCTTGGGCCATTGTATCCAATCACTGAATGTCAATTGCATATGAACACATTTTAATATTTTTTCATCTAAGTGAAATTATATATGAATATTAGAAAATCCTGCAGAAGGGAGAAAATGTGATAAGTGGAATCCAAATCAAATGATAACTAATTGTTATCCCCTCTGGACAGATCTTATTTCTATGGAACATATGTGAGCAATTTTAATAGGAATGAAACAAGTCCAGAGGATTAGTCGATTGAGATTTTTTTGGTCTTAAAATACTTTTCTTCAGTTCCAAATTAAAGTGAGAATATGGGAAAAGTGGAGTGGAAAATATAGATGAATATGATAAGAATTATATATTTAAATTCTGTATGCAGTAAATATATGCTTTTAATGATATTTTCATTAAAATTTTTTAAAACTATTACAATTTCAAAAAATAGAAACATGAGAAACACTTTGTGCCATAATTTATCTCTATCAAAATCTAACACTTAACAGAGTCCATATATTTTTCATTAAATAATATACACCTGAGGTCTCCTATATTCCCCTTTCCAATTTCATTCCATTATATTAATATAATTGGATGACTTTAATGCAATGTTTCATCATATTGTTTCTTGCATTTAACAGATGTCAGCTCTATCCCTATGATTAAACTTTCCCTAGTGAATCCAGCTGTATATGTGCTTGCCTGTTACTGAAAAAAAAAAAAAAGGAAGGAAGGGAGGGAGGGAGGGAGGGAGAGAAACAGAAAGTTAAGTACCTGACTAAAACACTGGATGTGCATGTCGTTTTCGCAGCTTTGTACTAATTTCATGGAAAAGGTGCATAAAATAATGTTTGAAGATAGCCTAGGACATAAAAGATACCAAAACTTGCTTTCTTGTATTTGTTTTGTTCCAGAATGCTGAGCTTTTTCTTTTCTGTTACAACCCTACCTATCCCTCCCTCCTATTTAATTGCATATATTGATAAAACATATTCTAGTGGGTTTAATTGGAAATGTAATTTGAACATTACTCTTCAAAGTAAGGAAAACAAACTAGGAGGTTAGGTGTTTAATTTGATCAATGCAGATGCTTTGTTTAGCCTGAGTGGTGTCCTGAAATGAATTGTTCATTTGAACACAACATTTGCCACTCCCAATTATGTTACAGCAGGCCAATTCAATTATTTATCCAGCATGCTTGTTTTCTGGAAACATTTGGCTTTGTTACTCCTGGTTTAAGATGATAAAACCTATACGAAAATATAACAAGGGCCAGGGTAGTAAGTGATGGGTAGTGTTCATTAAGTATCCATTTACATTAGTTACATAGATTTGTGGATTGATAAAAGGAAAGAAAATAGTAATATAACAACTGAAGAAAAGATCTGTGAAATACTTTGGGTATTTTATTCTTTCTGCTTTTTAGGTGAATATAACAACATACCGTGTTTTCCGTGGTATATCCTGAACAAGGAAATCCATTAGTTTAACCAAAGTCCTGAGATTGTCTAATTTTAATCTCTACCTCTCAGGAAATTTCTCTGAAAATTATTCTGCAGAACTGACTTTGAAATAAATATAAAACATTTAACTATTTTTCATTTTTTAATAACTGTTTCTCATATTTCCTAGGTGGACTGGGAAGGATCAGAAGTCATGTTTTCACTATGCAATTTTATTTCCCTGGCCATAGCTGATTAGAGGAGATTTACACATCAACCCAAGAAAAGTATGCTTTTTCTGGAATTTTAAATTTATCTTGGCCTTTCTTTATTGCTTGAATTGTGGATGTTTGAACTCAAGATAAGTGAGACAGATATCTTTTGCCATGTGCATTACAAAGCAGAAAATATTGGTCATGGGTAAAAAGTTGAAATTAAGGACAGAGAAAAACCAGATATGAGAGGTCAATTGGATTAACAGGTGACAGAGATGCTGGATGGTGTGAGGATTTTATTTTTTTCTAAGCCTGAATAATCTTTTTAAATTTATGAACTTATATTTCTCAGAATGAAATGTTATTATTTAAGTCAATTTGAATAAATGTCTATTAATTGTAAATGAATGATCCTTCTTCAGGACAAACACTATTAGTTTTTTCAATATCATTGGTGCAAAATAATGACCTCTGTATTGTAACAAAAAAAAATATGTGGAATTTAATTCACTGAAAGAAAACACATAGTTTGGAATGTCATCTTTGGGATTTGCAGTGATTGTATACGGTGATTCAATAAAGAGCAAACAAAGACCTTACTGTGAAAGATCATTTGAGTATCCTAAATAAAAAGATTACCTGTAGTTACATAAAATGTTTTCATAAAATATTTCATTATGTTAAAATAATATTTTATTTGAATATCAATTACTGATAACATATAGTTGAGAAGCAGAACCTCTGAACTTTTATCATATGGATTATGATAAGGGCAGGGCTAACTGGGTGGTCACTCAAAATGGGAATTTAGGACAAGTCACCAAAGATAAATTTTTCTACACCATTACAAGATTGTACTCATTTTGGAATCATGTAATCAGAATAAGACTTGGAGACTCTGGCAACTGTAGTGGTAGAAGACTGTGAGCTCTTTGGACTTTGAGAAGTTTGGAACCTCAATGTCTAATAATTTGCTAATTCTTTTCTAAAAATCCTTTGCTATAAGCTGTTCATATCATAAGGGATGTGTGTAATTAGTGCCTGACTCTGTTTCTTTAGGGGACTTCTTTAATTTTGTATTTGTCCTTACACTTGAACACAGCCATCATAGAAGTCTATGGTTCAATTATCAAAATAAAACACAGGGAGAACTATCTTACCTGCCCTGGCTTCCGGAAACTTTTTGCATCTACTTTATGATTGGCCAGTTCCAATTGTAAATACTTAACTAACAAAGCAACATGCACTCATGCACAATGTTTCTTTTCCTCTTAAAGATTATTCTTCTCATCTTTCACCTATTTTTAAAATGTTCCATGCATTCTGCATTTACATAGGCAAAGAGATAGATTTTGTAATTCTGTGGTTTACATTCCAGAATCCTCTATATATTACATAATTATATGCGATTCAGTAAATTATTTGACTTCTTTGAACCCATTTTCCTTAATTTTAAAATCAATTTTAAGGTTTAATAAAAATGAAACTTTAAAGAACAAAAGTATCTAATCAATGAACCTTAGTTTCCAACCTACAAAAATGGTTCTAAAACTTTTAATTCAGCCTTTCACAGGACATCTAACTGCCTCTCCATTGTTTTTTCAATATTCATAGTAATAGAATCTCTCCCATTTTTGCTGAATGCACAGCCAATAAAAATACAGACTATTTCTCAGCTTCTCTTGCCGTGGGCAGGTAGCTTAGTTCAAGCTAGTGGCATGGTTGAAACAGTATCATATAGCACTTTGCAAGAAGTTCACTTAAAGAACAGCTCTCGTTTGCTGGTTTTTCTCTTCTTCCTAATTCGTGTATTCTTACTAGACAGATTGTTGGAGGAACACAGCCATATCAGGCCATGGAGTCCACACAAAGTAGAAAAAAGACAGTGTGGCAACCTGACATGCTGCTCCTAGACTAGCCCTGGTCTATCTCCACACCAATATATTTAAGACACTATTGTTTGGGCTTTCTTTTTTTTTTTTTAAAGATTTATTTATTTATTTAATTTCCCCCCCTCCCCTGGTTGTCTGTTCTTGGTGTCTATTTTCTGCGTCTTGTTTCTTTGTCCGCTTCTGTTGTCAGCTGCACGGGAAGTGTGGGCGGCGCCATTCCTGGGCAGGCTGCTCTTTCTTTTCACGCTGGGCGGCTTTCCTCACGGGCGCACTCCTTGCACGTGGGGCTCCCTTACGCGGGGACACCCCTGCGTGGCACGGCACTCCTTGCGCGCATCAGCACTGCGCATGGCCAGCTCCACACGGGTCAAGGAGGCCCGGGGTTTGAACCGCGGACCTCCCATATGGTAGACGGACGCCCTAACCACTGGTCCAAAGTCCGTTTCCCTGTTTAGGCTTTCATCTATCCCTACACTTCCTCGCCAGTACTCCTTTATCCTGCATGAACCTAACATAACTACTCTAGCTCTATGTGTCTTTAACCATCAGATCATTAGCTTTCAAATATCTCAAACTTAAAATGGAGGGGCTTGGAAAATTCATCTGTCCATTTTAGTCCCCACATGTAAATTCTAGCACTTTGTAGTCAAACATACCCATAGTTCTCCAGATTGAGACTACTCAGGGCAGGTTATTAACAAGAAATGTGATACACATGGAGAAAACTGAGTTCATGTTTGAATCAACTCAGAGAAGAAGCTTCATGATGATTTCATAGTGACTCTATATCCATATAGCCATACCTTTCCATTCTTTTCTAATTCCTTCCACACTTTCATCATTAAAACTTACAGTGAATAATAACATTTTTAAGAGAATTAAAATATGTGTTTATATTTGCAACTAAATTTTAAATTCCTTGAAACTAGGGATGGTGGTTTCATAACTCTTATGTGTTTTATATAACTCTGTACACCTCTCAAACCCTCAAATTTTTATCATGTTTTCTCTTACAGCAAAATTACCATGTAAATGTAAAAAATAATCAAAAGTAACCGTTTTTAAAATTCTCATAGGCCCATAGTATATGAGCTTCTGCTTCTTTTTAAATTTTGAATAGAGTAACATCTGGGAATATAAGGCTGGTAACCCATGTGAAAAGGATGAGCTCAAAGTAGTGGGAGGCTCCTAATAATTTTAAGATACCATCAGGAATCTGACACTCATGCCTTCCCTGGTTGAGAATGGCAAAATGATGAATAACTACTTAAACTCACATGTATCCAAGAAAAATTTTATGATGTGCCATCCATTCTTCTAATCATCAAAAACTCTCCCATGTTTGTACCACTCTGTGAAAACTAATGTAAGCAAAGAGATGAATATACAAAAGTACGCCTATCTCTGAAGTAATTGTATTTATAACAAATGTTAAATTAGCATTCTAAATAGCTCAGTTGGTAGAACATCATTTCATAGCTATAAAAGTCCAAGTTAAAATTTTTGGATGTCAGGATACTTGAGATGTCTCTGAGGTATCATAGTGGTTCAAAGCATGTACTATTGGAATTTGACGGAACTTCTGTTTTATCATGGTTCCTCGGAGAACACATTTAAACTCTCTACCTTAGTTTCCTCCTCTGAAAAATGGGGATAATTACTATACCCATTAGGGTTCAATCAAAGAAGCAGAAAAAGTAGGATGTAGCACAAGAACTAAATTAATGGAATTCTGGGGGTTGACTAAATAAGTCTGAAATACATGGTAGCCATCAGGACGGGAGACTAGAGCTCTCAGTCAGTGGCTAAAGCTGATATCCATAGGCAGAATTTCCTTTTCATCAGGCAAGTCTCTGTTCTGTTCTTAAATCAGGCCTATTCAGATTACCTGGAATCCTTAGGCAGCAAGGATAATCTCCTTTATTTAAAGTCTACTGATTATGGACTTTAATCACATCTATAAGATACCTTCACAACAAAACTAAGATAAATGTGATTGAATAACTGAGACTATAGCCCAATCTCATTGGTCATCACAGTTCACCCCTTGTCAAGCTCACACTCATACACATCTCCTTAAACTACACTTAATTTCCAACAAAAGATATTCACAAAGTCATACCTTCACTTATAACATGGTGCAACTGTCCTGTATATAACTGAAAACATGTTTTCTGCAAAGGTCAAATAGGTGTGTTGAAGGCAGATGTTGTGGGAAACACTACCCTTGTATGCTTCCAGTTCTTGATGGTGGCACTAATCTCTGCAGTTCCTCCAGAAATGTTGTAATACTCTTGGTTTACTATTTTTCTCATAGAGGCCGTTCCAGTAGCTTCCACTTGGCATTCCCTACAGTAAGATCCCTCACTTCACAGGTCAAGAACCAATGTGAGGATTCTGCCAGTTGCTGAGTTTGTCTACTCTAATTACGCATTCCATAAATGAAGAAATAATAGCAGTATGGGATTGGGGCTCCCTGAACCCACTGTGAGACAGACCTGAGCTAAAATTCTATTGATCACCTGATATCCACAAACCCCTGCTCTGATTGATAGACCACAGTGATGTTTGGGACTCTTGGAATTAGGGTCAGTTTAGAGCTATTGCCCAGTAATTTTTAAAAAGTCTGATTAATTCCTTTTCCTAATTGCACAGTCACTATAGTAGATGTCTTTAGGTCCTTTGAGGGGAAGACTGGGAGGAAGATTAGCAGTATAAATTTTTGACAGGTAGCAGTATTCTTCATCAAGAGAAGCAGGTCTACTCTTTGTTCAAGGGGTTCTTGTTCTGTAAACTGATTCAAGTACAGGAATTTATCAAGTGGCCATGTAACGTTATGACTCTGCATTTTCTTCCCCAACCATTCCAGTTCTTTCCCCTCCCAGTTGCAGCAACATTACATTCCTAAACAGTTGAAAGGAAAGCCTCCAGAACTGGGTGGACTGGTGACTGATCAGTAAATCTTGTAGCACTGCGTTCTTTAGAAGCCCTGCTGGTCTTCATGTGCCTTCCCCTTCTGTATATGGACATCATGCATTATAAAAGACCCCTCTCATTTTGTAGCAAGTGCAGATGATCAAGCTTGGAAAATTCTGTCTCTCCTCCCATTGCTGAGGATGAGGACCCCACGAAAGCCCCCTAAATAGATGCTTATTACTCGTCAAACTGGACTTGTCCAAGGCTTTCTTTGGTTTGACATATTCATTCTCAATTCAGCAGGAAGCTTTCATTTACACAGCTCCTGGCCATACTCAGGAGGATTATGTTAGACAAAAATATGAGACGAGGTGGGGAATATGTGGGATCAGTCCTGGGGTGGCCTCCTTCCTCTCTGTTAGGAGGGGTTTCCCATAGTTTTTATTGTTGTGGACCTCTGCATGAGTATGGCGATGGCCTGAAAAGACCAGAAGGAACAGAGCACCTATTCCAGGAACAAAATATTAGGAAGTTTAAAGAAGATGGTGCACATGCTGCCACAGCAATCGGCTCGCTGTTGTTGTGGACAGTCCACTTAGCTACAGCAGACTGGGTAAGACAGAGGATGTACCAATTAAAATAGGAAAATGGCTGGAGTATGGTTCTGCAGAGAAGAATCCCATATCTCAATTATGTCAGGATGGCTCTCTAAAATCAGCAGCCCAGCCAGCAAAATTTCTACTCCCAGAAATGCCTCCAGGAATAAAGAGTGAGTATATATCCTTACCTCATGCCCCATTTCAGATTTATATAATTGGGAAAATATATCTCACTCTATAGAGGAGACCTGAAGGAAGATAAAAGCTTAATTGCTCTGACAGGTAACTGAAATTTACAAGGAATAAGTGAACTAGCGGAGGAGCTGAGGGACTTTCCCTCAGCTCTCCTTCAAGGCCAAGTTGAGAAAAGCTGGTGTTTCAAAGGGAAGATCACTACTAAGGTCAATCACAGCATGATTAAAACTTCAAGATAAAGACCTTTGCTCACCCCACAAGGGATGGGAGACATTCTTTAAGAAATTAGAAAGCCCCAAGGACTGCTGGGCAGTAAACAACAGAAACTTGAAATGAAAGATCCTGAGAGTAAAGGAGGGCAGTCTTACTACTGAATTAAAACCAAAATATTTAAAGCTTGGCCTCAGAATCTACCTCCCTTGTTAAAAACCTGTTAACTAAATTAATGCCTAGATAGTTTTTCTTCCATTTTTAATATACAAATGTTTCTGTGAGCAAGGTTGAATATTGCAAGCAACTGCTGATCCCAGAGGAGATTTTAAAAGCTGTAAAAACCAGAGTCTTAGGATGATGGAAAATCCAGAAACAACCAAACCAAGAGTGACACTTCTGAGTGAAAGTAGTGAATTTTTTGTTTCTCTCTGGGTGTCTAACTCACTAATTCTGTCTGTCTGTTCACTATGTTTTGAAACCTCTTGAAGGTAATATTAACGAATGAAAATTCCTAAGAAAGCTCTATTCAAATTGATAAAAATTAAGTAAGTACATGAGTACTCCTGGAGCCTCAAAATAGAAGAGTTGAGGAGGATGAAAAGGTCCTATAGAAATCTGAACAGATAAACTTTTAGAAGAAGAAAAAAGGTATTTCCTATCCTACTTTTCCTACCCTGTGCTCCAATCCCCCCTACCCCCACTCCCACCCCAGGTCTTCTAACCTGGACTGAATTCAAGGCTCCCATTAAAACTGGTTGAGGGAAGTGGATGTGGCTCAGTGGTTAGGGCATCTGTCTGCCACATGGGAGGTCTGTGGTTCAAATCCTGGGCCTCCTTGACCCGTGTGGAGCTGGCCCATGCGCAGTGCTGATGCATGCAAGGAATGCCATGCCACGCAGGGGTGTCCCCGCGTAGAAGAGTCCCACACACAAGGAGTGTGCCCCATAAGGAGAGCTGCCCAGCGTGAAAGAAAGTTCAGCCTGCTCAGGAATGGCACCACACACATGGAGAGCTGACACAACAAGATGCTGCAACAAAAAGAAACACAGATTCCCGTGCCGCTGACAACAACAGAAGTGGGCAAAGAACATGCAGCAAATAGACTCAGAGAACAGACAACTGGGGCGGGACTGGGAGGGGAGGAAGGGGAGAAAAACAAATTAAATAAATAAATCTTAAAAAAAAAAAACTGGTTGAGAGAGCTATGGGGAGAGGGCAAGGTGTGCTAAGATGTAATGATGTGAGTTTAGCTTAAAATTCTGTCTACTAGGCCTGGAAATTAAGAATGATAGGGACAGAAGGAATATTATAGAATAAACATTGTTTTGCATAGTTTGTCCTGTGAGTTCCCCAATTTAAAGTGTTAAATAGCCTTGAGGTGAGAGTAATTAATAATCCAATTGCCAGATTTCAGTAAGTAAAGAAAAAGTCCTTGAAAGCTATGGGTAGGTTTTTATAAATTATGATTAAAACAAATTAAACAATTATATATATTTATATGTGTATTCCAGAGCCTGATAGTCAATATGCTTTTGAGGTTGTTCACAATTTTTATGAAAAAAAGGTTTTAGCTTCCTGTAGAAGAAGAGCAAAAAACATTTCTTACATGAACTATAATTGTTTCGATTTTATTTGACTTGGATATAATCTCCCTAAGTTTATACAGGTACTATTAAAATAAGCTAGCATTCTATTTATTAGATCTTTAAGATGATGAAAATTATAAATTTGTGTTTAATGAAATTAAAGAAGATAATGTAGTTCTGTCCTAAAAGAGAAATGGCTATTTCTCACAGAACAAAATGAGGAATGTAAGATGAGATTTAAAGGGATATGGAAAGAACAAAAGGTTTGCTGAAGTGAATTCACAGTCACTGCTGACTAAAATTTTATAAGCTTGTTTAAGGGAGCATGGTTTTTTTTCCTAAGATAAAATGGCTGGTTTTAATCAGTGCAAGAATATGTAGGACAAAACCTAAATGGACTTGAAAAGTTGTAGAGAGCTTGTGAAAGTAAATTTTGTTTGTTGCTGACTGTAATTTAATAAATTTATTTAAAGGTGAAATTTGTCTTAAGGTGAAGTAACTAGTTTATATGGTATTAAATGGTTATAAGTGATTATAGGAAGTTAGAGGTTGTAGGAAGTTTATAAAAGCATGTTCTAACTGAAGGATTTCAATGTAAATGATTAATTTTGGGAGCCACTACTGAGTAGAAGTATATGAGTTGATACTGATAACAAAATGTAACTTCCTAAGAGAGAACCTGTCAAATGCCACCTCAATCTGCATATTAAGGTGGTGGAAGGGGGAAGATAATCTTAATTCCACTGGGAATCTTAACTTTTTGTAAAATAATTGGGAAAATAGATTTTTTTTCTGTACTGCTAAAATATATTTGTGAATATTGTGTATCTTACAGTGAACAGTGTAGAAGCTGTTCATTCTAATCTGAAGTAAATATTTTCAAGAATCTTAAAATATTTATATATATGTATAAAATTTGTTTTATTTATTGTATTATGAGTTTCATGAGAAGTGTTTGTGAAGTGTTATAAAGTTGAAGGAAATTCCTAATTCCCTGTTGATTACATCTGATCTCTACTTGTTACTTTTAAATCCTGAGATGCTTTACTCTTTGTGTATAATCTGATAGCTCCTTGGAATTTTTAAGTACCTGTATGACACCTGGCACTCAGAGCTTAAGTTAGCTAGCTCTATAGACGCTGAAGAAGCCACCCTATGGCTACACAAAAAGAGTGGCCATAGAAGAGCTGTGCTAGATTCGTGCATTTAGACAGGCCCCAATTACCACACACGGTGCCTCTCCATTTGCATTATTTACCTGCTATTTAGTACAGCTCCTAAAACAATAAAAGCATCTGCTGCATCACCCAGCCATGCCTTGAAGTGAACGGAAACACGTTGCTGCTCAAGACTCCTGTGGCTTCACCAGCTGGTGATGGCTGCGTCTCCTATGCCCCACAGTGGTCACTACCTCCAGAGGGTGCTATGCAACAGGGAGGTGGGGCATGGAGCCACCTTCCTGCTTCCATGAGGACCAAAGGTGCTACATTATGTCACCTCACGAAAGACATACCAACAGGGGCAACAATTCCCAGAGTGATGTAAGTAACCCAGAGAAACACATTGGCAATACGGCCTGCTCCTACAGTGGGTCAACAAGTGTGACATTGTAAGCCCAAGTACCTCCCACTCTCAGCAAATGTCCTAGGGCCTATTGGAGAAAGCTCCACTATTACTTTAATCACTGGAGAAGACCTCCCCTTCCGTGTACCTATTAAATATTTGTGCTTGCGTCCCTAGGCTTCTCTTCCTGATTCACATGACTGTCTAATGTCTTCCTTCACTGGGCCGCCACCATGGCAACAACCCACAGTCAATTGGACTGTTGGGTAGGTGGATATGTGCCAGCTTCCAGCAGCTCTAGTATCTCCTGGAATATCCTTCCCTCATCTTTGACAAATTGGAGTAATTCGCTAAAAGACTGCAAATAACAGCTGCCTTTTAAGTGGCAGTTCCCAGAGACTACAAACTTCTATAATTATTACCTGTTGTTTAAATTGTAGCTGTGGCTTTATATCACAGTATCACCATTTATAAATTCCCTGCTCCATGCTCAGGGCTTCACGCAGAGTAGGTGGTGAAAAGACTGTAAGCGTCGTGGGATAGGGTGGATTGTGGCTATATGACTTTGCATTTTCTACCCCAACCCTTCAAATTCTTTCCTCTTCCAGTTGAAGCAACATTTCATTTCTAAATAGTTAAGAGGAAAGCCTCAGGAACTGGTTGTGAACTGGTGACTGATCAGTAAATCTTGTAGCACTGCATTCTTTAGACGTCCTGCTGCCCCTCATGTGCCTTCCCCATCTGCACGTGCACATGCATTATAAAAGACCCCTCTAGTTTTGCAGTGAGTGCAGATGATCAGGTTCTGAAAATGCTGTCTCTCCTCCTGCCTCTGATGATGAGGACCCCCTAAATAAATATTCATTATTCACCAAGCTGGACTTGTCTGTGTCTTTCTTTTTCTGACATACTCATTCTCAGTTCAGCAGGAAGTTGTTGTTTATACAGCTCCTCACCATATTCAGGTTTTTCTTTCGGTGATTCAAATTAGGCTTCTGTTCACTTGATCAGGAACTCTTCTTACACAGATCGAGTGAAAATTTAATAGATTTCTCATCTATTTCTTTTCTAGCAACAACATGCTCAACTACTACCTCAATTTTCTACAAGTTGGATTATTGTGATTACTGCTTTGGCTCCAATGTCCTTTACAGTAACATTGTCTACCTTATCTTTAATGATTAATATCACAACATGGCACACAATTATCCCCATGACATTTTTGGAGCCCAGTTTAATGGTAGCAGTTTCTACAGTAATTTCTGACCTACAGATAAGAACAATCATAGAGCAATTTGAGGATGGTGGGGCTTTCCTCATAAATTTATTTCTCATAGTGGTGATGAAAAATGTGTGCTCATCCAGGTGGGGTGGGCCTGTGTCACATTATAAATACATTCTAATGTTCCAAATTCCCTATGCCTTTTTATACACTTCCCTACAGTGTAGCAAGACAATTCTGGCATTTCACCTTCATTTTGTACAGACCAAACCTGAGTCCATGTTTCAGCCCATCAGCCAAACTGTTGACTTTTTAACCATTTGATCTAAAACAGTGAGCACAATATTTCTGCTTAGTGGACTTTCATTAATAAATTCACCTTTATCATACTATCTATTCCTTCCACCATGTTCCCATATCTTTAATATTTTTTTCAGAATAAATGCATGTATTTTAATTACTTGAGTACATATACCAAATTTTATCCACAAGTGGGATATATCACTATCCCTTCCTGACACTTTCTTCAAAAAGAAGTGGGGGGTGTCTTTGGCTTATATCCATGTTTACACCTGAATTCAATATTATCCTGTGTTTTGGAATATATTTTTTGGTCATATTTCCATGTTAACTCTATGTTATGTTCCTTCATGCTCTCCTGTGAGATCACACATGTCTAAGCATTTTGGTCGTTCTGACCACTGCCCATTCCTACATGTTACATGTGGGTTGCCCTGAAGTTCATAATAGGACTGGCATTGATACTCCTTTGATGTTCCTGGAGCATTTTCTGCTCATGGAAATGTGACCAAATCTCCATTGTCTATAGCTGGAGGAATCCCACGTCTTGCTTTTTGATCTACAAAATATTTATTGAGAGACGATATCAACTTACAGGTTAAATTGAGGCAAAAAAAAAAAAAATAGAGCACAGGAAGGGGATGTGGCTCAAGTAATTGGGCTCCCATCTACCATATAGGAGGCCCAGGGTTTGATTCCCAGGGCCTCCTGGTGAAGGCAAGTTGGCGTGCATGGTGAGCTGTCCTGTGCAGGGAGCTGGCCCACATGAAGCTCTGGCAGATGTGGAGTGCTGGCCCTCACAGTAGTGCTGGCCTGCACAGAGAGTTGGCACAGCATGATGATGCAACAAAAAGAGACACAGAGGTGAGGCAATAAGAGGTGCAGCAGACTAGGAAGCTGAGGTGGTGCAAGAGATTGAGTGCCTTTCTCCCATTCTGGAAGGTCCCAGGGAAGGTTCCCTGTGCATATGGGAAGTCCAGGGTTCAAACCTGGCCCATGTGGTGAGCTGGCCCATGAGTGGCACTGCCATGCACAAGGAGTGCTGTGCTTCGCAGGGGATACCCTTGGCCCACGCACAAGGAGTGTGCCCTGCATTGAGCCATCCCATGTGAAAAAAAACACCACCTTAATATTCATTCCCACATATATTTCCCAAATTTCTCTCACCAGAAATTGAATTTTTGTTCATGTTAGTAACTGGCCAAAATATTTTGACATTCCTCTTTGGCTCATGCCTAAAATTTCTGTCTCAAAATATTGTATATTTGGCTTACTCTTTCTGCATTTTAGAGAGACCACCAAGAATTTAAGCTATTTCTAATATGCAGGGTTGTTTCTTTTTTTTTAACTCAAAGTATAAAGCATTGAATATTTGATTTGTTCTGCTATTATATTTTTTCAAAGGCTTCTAAAGGGAGAAACTCTGTGTTTATAATGTCTGAGTTTCCTTATATAATAAAAGCTAATTACTGCCTCAGAACCTGGATTTCTTCCATCTCAAATTGTCATGGAGGAACTATGTTCCCCAGTTCCCCTGAGTCAGCTAATCACTCATTTTATAGTTTGTATTTGCAACACCCCCTTTCTTACTTGTTTTTCTTGTTTCTGATTTACAGAAACCCTACACATTAATTTAAGAAAATCGAGACTTGTATTTATTTACGTTATTGAAATTGAGGGAAAAGGGAAGCAGAGACTGTCCTTGGGGTTCATGAAACTAGAATACTGTCAAGATATTCTCTTTTATTTGTCTGTATTTCTCTCATCCTGTTGGCTTGATTCTCTCTGGCCAGCTGCTCAGGAAAGAATGAATCCACAACTACAGATAGTTCGAGGCACATACCCACGAAGCCTCAGGCATCCAAGGAAGGAACGCAGGAATTTTACTGCCAGTTAACGTAAAAACACATTTAAATAAAGCTTCTGATGGCCCATGCTTTACTTATATGTTCATCCTTAGATCAAACACTGTGGCCAGAGAATAATGAATTTTAACCATGGCTTACCCACTCACACCTAAAGCCATGGGACTGGGGTCTGCAACCAGGTGATTTGAAAGGAGACAGTAAAACATAGAAAAATGCATATATTTTTATGCTGCCAGCAAACTATTTTTTGTTCAAGTTAAAACTGCAAAGCAGATGATGTTTATAATTTACTTCAATTCCCTTTAGCATTTATTTTGTCAATTAGTATCGTCTTTATCTCCTTTTATTATGCTATGTTTTAAGTCTTGTGTTTTATATTTCAGAATATTTTCCTAGATCCTATGGATTTGTGTGTGTGTATGTGCATATGTTTTAACAGAAAGACATTTAGTTTTAACAGAAAGACAAATACACTATGACTGGAGTTCCCTCTGTTATCTGTTATTCAATTGGTTATTAAAAGAAAAAAATATCTCCTCTTGCACCATTTGTGTTGTGAACTGACTTGATGGTTTGATATTAACCATTCATCAAGATCTTTTTTTTTTTCAAAGATTTATTTATTATTTATTTATTTAATTCCCCTCCCCTCCCCCGGTTGTCTGTTTTCTGTGTCTTTTTGCTGTGTCTTGTTTCTTTGTCCGCTTCTGTTGTCGTCAGCGGCATGGGGAGTGTGGGCGGCGCCATTCCTCGGCAGGCTGCTCCCCCCTTCGCGCTGGGCGACTCTCCTTATGGGTGCACTCCTTGCGCGTGGGGCTCCCCTACTCAGGGGGACACCCCTGCGTGGCAGGGCACTCCTTGCGCGCATCAGCACTGCGTATGGGCCAGCTCCACACGGGTCAAGGAGGCCCGGGGCTTGAACCGCAGGCCTCCCATGTGGTAGACAGACGCCCTAACCACTGGGCCAAAGTCCGTTTCCCTCATCAAGATATTTTGTTAAATACTGTGAACCTTCAAAAATTAACAGTAGGTGGGAGAGAAGTGTATATCCATTTTCCTGCAATCTCACTAGGAGTTTCTATGTTCCAATGAAAGTTAGTCTTCTCTAAACCAAATTCTGCAAAATAAATACAATGTACTGGAAAACAAGCAAAAATGATTGAAAAAAACACTTATTTCTAGTACTGGGTAAATTCTACTCTTGCTTCATCAAGTCCAACAAATGCCTTGCATGAAAACAACAGCATTACAGTCTTAGTAACACACTGGCTAAAAACTGAGCTGAATCACCAGAGTGCACAGAAATAAACAGAGCGCTGCATTTAGATTGCAAGTTCAAAGCCATTAATTACTGATCATAGTAGATATTTTTCTCTCTTTTATATATTAGCTTTCTACCAAACTACATATTTTGAATATCTTTTATTCTACCAGTGAAATGTTTCTCTAACACTGACATATTAATTAACAAACAGTGTGACGGAGGTTTTTATCATGATATTTGAAGTACTTAAGTGGTCATATCTGAAGTGGCATTCCTGAGTGGGTGCCTTGGACACTAAACACCCTTTGCTATGGTGTAAATTTGAGTGCACTTATATTTACCTGCTAAAGAAGTTTAAAGCAGGTTACTCCACAGTCAATATAACAACATGTTAGAAGCTGGATTACACAAACATATATTGCCAGTTCAGGGTCAAGTCATCCTGGCTGAGGTCGTGAGGGAGTCAGGAACTGAAATGTTTATAAAATATTTCCTCTGATGTTTTTAAAAGAAACAGAAACTCAGTAAAAACTAGTTTTCTAGAAGGGAAGGAAGGAAGGAGGGAGGAAGTTGAAACATAGCTTAGAAGAGCTTGCAACTGAACTTTTAATCTTTTTAAAAACTCCATGCTGAGAAAGTTTATATGGAAGGTGCTAGAACTGGATCAGATCCACCTGCTATGTTCCAAAGTGCTCTGGCTGGAAATGTTAATTCTGAGGAGACCATTTAAAGCTTATAATCCTGCTTATTGTAGTGGGAATTTGAGAAATAATTGCTGGCATGTGGGCATTTCTTTATTGTTTTCTTTTTTTTTCTGAGTTAAGTAGATTAAATCAAGGTTAGCTAAACTGTTTTCTATCTAAGGCAGCAAACATACTCAGACTTTCTGAAATGGCAGTAGAACCTTGAAGGCAGAAATAAACAATGGTTGCCATTGAAATTAGGATCATATTTAACACTCATTTCAAAGGTCTGTGCCAGGGAATTGGACCAAATAGATTATCTCTTGAAAGGCAATATGAAACTGAAAGTCAAGTACTATGATTAATATATCACATTCAAAGTTCAGAAAAATTAAGTGGGTATTTGAACTGTACTTTTCTGAGATGCCAATATAATTACCTAAAAATCATTATATTTAAATCAATCCTGCTTGTTATTGGCCAAATAAATATGTATTTATTTTCAGAATGCACTTGAAGCTAATATATTTTGATTCTTCTGCATCTCCCAATTTTTAAAAATCCACTTATATTATTAATCACATTCATATAGAAAATCATTAGTCTCCAAATAAGTCATTATGATTTTTTAAAAAACTGATGAAAATGCTTGTCAGAATTGTTAAATCTTTCTATTCAGTAAATAGCTTGCAAAAGAAATGTTTGAAAATGATACAAATACTTTCCCTTTTAAATAGCAATACCATTGAAATTTGGTGAAGGAGAAAAGGGAGCTATGTAAATAAGTTTCATTTTATTAGTTTCACCTTTAAAATTCTAAAACACTCAGAGAATGTAACCTTTCTAGCCAAACTGTACCTTTTAAATGAACAGAGAATATTTAAATGTCAAGATAGAGTTAACAGATTCTTACAAATACTTTAAAGTCTGTTTAATCATCCATGGTTAACAAAGAAAAATAACAGAAATCCAAATGTTCAATTTTCACTATTTTCAAAATTGCTTCAGAGTCGTTAACACATTGACTCTTCCAACCTTGAGGAAACAATATTACTATATTACTCTAAAAATTCAGTCTAGTCTTGTTTTGGAGGCTTGCTTCACTCACCCAGCTTGGCCATGCAGATACCACAGGGACCAAAACACAGATCAGAAAATGCAACCTTCTTAACATAACATGATTCATTCCTGAGGTTTTTATATATAACACCATCATTGGACTTCCTTGTGAGTTCTGAAACACACCATATTCTCTCACCACCCACCTCAATTCCACAATTCTTTTTAGCACCTTGACCCACCAGCCAATTTATCTTTACATCTCACCTCAATAGTATCTTTTTCCCATGTGAAAGCCCTTATTTTCTTATCCTCATAGCCATCTTGTCTTAAACTTGTTATTTTACATATATTCAAGTTCTTTACAAGCAAGAGACGTTTCTTATTACATTTTATATATTAAGTGTAGCATAAAAACTGGAAAATAGGAGTATTTCATAAATACGTGAAAAAGTGCAAGATATAATAAAATTAAGTATCTCATTTTGAATACAGTTTTGAGAAGCAAAAATTCTGCCCACATTTTCATGCTTATATTAATGCATTATTGACTTTCTGCAGAGTATTATGCATATGTTCATTGAGATTTTATTAACGATGACATGTGCAAAATAAACTTGTCACTACAAAAGGTTTTTTAAAAAACATTTTCATTAATATCGACTAGATGTTTATATTCTATCAGAAAGAGAAAATATATGTACTATGACATTTACAACTAGGCTGTTTCTATGAATACTTCAGAGTCTATATTTAGGAAAACAGGTTGCAACTTTTTGTTTCTCAGATAGTATCTGTTCCTTCAAGGAATTGGCATTTCTGCTTATATATTTGAAGAGATGATTGTGAAAGATACCTTAATATTTTAAAAATATTTTGAAATGGAATTACTTCTGGACCTTGTATCATTTATCTATTGGCTCATAACAAAGCACTGGAAAACTCAAATGTCTTAGAACAAAAATAATTTATTGTTTTTCATAACTCTGTGAAGTGCTTAAGAAATACTTGCTGAACTGGGTGGTATCACCATGTCTCTCACTCAAGCAGCTCCAGTCAGTTTGCAGACTGGCGGAGGGCTGGACTCACAGAGACTGCTGGACTGGCTGCAGCTTTTTCTCCGTTATGTTGTTTAATCTTGGGATTCTCCACAGCATGGATGTCTTGCATCAGCATTTCATAAGAGCAGATGCACAAGCTCTTCTCAAGCTTTTGCTTGTGTTCCGTTAGTCAGTGTCCCTGAGCTGAAATGGCAGTGGCCTTGTGATGGCTAATTTCATATGTCAACTTGATGTGTTTATGGTGTCCAGTTGTTTGTTCAAGCACTGGCCTTTTAATCACTGTGAAAGTATTTTGTAGATGGGATTTGTATCTATAATCATTCATTCATATCTGACAAAGGAGATTTCCCTCAGCAGCATGAGGCATCTCCTCATCCAGTTAGCTGGATATCTTAAGAGCCTGAATTGAGGATTTCAGAGGAATTTCAGTCTCAATTTCAGGTTTGGCTCTTGCTAGGATTTCCAGTTTGCCAGCTTTGCTGGAGAATTTAGACTAAGGGCTTCAATATCTCCTTTATCAGAGTTTCTAGCTTGTAGCATAAAGGGAGACATGAGTTATGAGGGGCCATTAGTGTAAAGCTCTATCAGCAACACATTGGGGATTTAAATATTTCATGCACATGTTTATGATTAATTAAACAAATTACAGTAATTTTACATGGGTGTGATATCTAAGACTTACATCTAATATCATGCTCTTTGCAGAATGGAAAGTGGTTGTAACTTTATATCAAACAAAAATTACCCTCTTAGCACTGGGTAACATAATTAATATTTTATTTACAAAAATTCATTAAAAGTTATCCCCAAATAATTGTCATTTTAATAATTTTATTTTGCTAATTATACTTCTGTTATTCATTCCATGTTTTATCCTTAGATCTTGAGTCAGCCATGAAGTGTGCCACTAGGATTTCCTTTCAAAAATGGAATTGCTGTTCAGCTGCATCAACTGCTGGGTTCATCTGAGCTTTTATGCTGAGGCCATGTTCTTCTAGAACACCTATCCACCAACAAGGCACCATGGCAGAGGTACTAGGACCAGACCCTATCTGTCTAATGTAAGACTCACCTAACAAGCCATCTTTTCTACTAAATGTTCTTGTTATGGTAGCCAAGATGTCAGATCTGAATTTCAGTTTGATGTTCTCACTGTTCAATACTTCTTTCTCCCTATTCTTCTTTCTCAGGGTTCCAATGTTCATCATAGTCTAGAAGCTATCCATGACTAATTCTGCTTCCTTGTGCTTCATTTCTTACAGATGTTACTCCATATAAACTGTCTGTACTCCTAACTGTTACAGTGTCATATTTTCAGAGGATCTAACCAATACAGTGATACCAAGAGTGACCCAAGTAAGCAGGTGTCAAGGGAGAGTTTGAGGAATGGGTTTCTCATTACCCTGATGGAAATAAAGACCGCATCCCAAAAGGCATGTAGGGTCCAGATAGTTCATAGTACAGGATGGTGAGTTCAATGCTCAAGATTTCACTAGTGATGACTTGAGAGGATATTCAATTGGAAAGGACTGTTTTTGCCAGTACAATGATCAGGTATTTGAAAAGTATGGAAGAACAATGTGAACAAGGAAAATTATACTGACTGTTATTAGTAAAGCTAAATGACTTCCTATAGAGGTCTATTAAAATACTGTGTGTAATTGATAAGCAATTAAAAACTAGTTGTGAAGCAAGAATATCTCTTTGTTAACTTACAGTATAGCATTAAAAGCTGCACTGAGATAATAAAAAGGCTGAAGACCAACTCAGAATATTACACTTATATTTACCAAAGTTCAAAGACAACTGATTGTGTAACCAAGGCAGGTCTGTTATGCTAAGATTGAGCCCTGGTGGGGAAAACCTGCCACACATGGAATGGCAATATCTGTGCTCCTGAAGATTTTAGCATCCCAGACTACTCTAAAACTTCATTGTCCTCATAGGACACTACTACTCCTCTCACAATAATCTTATAATACCTTTGCATATGAGGATACCACAGATGTCTGGCTCCACTTTTTCCTGGTGGTCAGTTTGATAAAATGGGTTAAGTCATAGCATAGCACAGTTGATGACATGCCATGTCTAGTAGGGAAGAAAGGGCGACATGAATTAGCCCCTGGATTTTGAGGGTACTTTTTAAGAGGGGCACAATGTAAGACTGTCTGAGCAAGAGTTCAGGATATGGAATTTAGCACTTTATCAAGGGCCCCAGAGTTGGTGCAAAATTGCACAAACCTGGGGAAAATGTTGTCCATGTTGAATGAAGTTAAAAATCCTTAATTTCCATGGCAGATGATGGAAAAAGAGGCTAAAAGACCTAGACTGAACTATATTTATTATATGATGTCAAAAACCACTCAAGGATTAGTTTCCAAGGGAAATATTAGAAGTCACAGAATTCCCCAAGGCAATTGGGAATGTTCTGTTGAGCGGAGCACCAGCATCACTCAGAGGTCCAGGCTAGAGATGACTGTCGGAGAACCAGTCACAGGGTTTGGCATGTTGATAGCAATGGGGATGATGGAACTCTAAAGCAATAAAGAGCAGGTGGCAGTCCTTAATGATCCAAAGGTGGGAGGCAGGGGGTTCACAATTATAATGAGTGGCAAGGTAAGAATGGCAGGGAGTGGGATTGTTCTGTAGAGAGTTAATCAGATGGTTAATAGAATGTGGCATATGTGAGAACAAAATAAGTGGAGGCAAACAGGTTCTGTTTAATATACATATTAAAAAGAAAGAAGAAAGAAGTGGATCCCAAGTAGAAGGACCTGCAACATAAAAAACAGCTTAAATATTCCCCCAGTCCTTCCCCAAAGGGATCTTCAGGTAGTCATTCAGATATAGTAAGGAAGAGGGAATTCCTAGACATTTCAAAAACTATTGAACACAGGTCTGAGTTGGTATTGATACTCAAAGACCTGAAGTATCATGGCTTGCTTGTTAAAATAGTAGCTTAGGGGAGAGACAGGTAATAATTGCAGTTATTGGCAAAAACAGGTAATGTGGATTCGCTAGTCTGAAGATCCACTCAGTTGTATATCCCCAAACCCTGAATGTATCGGTGAGGTTTAAATTGTTAGAAGTTGGAATAAACCTCCTTATGGCCTTGGTCTGTGTGGTAAGAGCTATTATGATAGTCAAGTAGGCCGAGGCTCAAAAAAAGCTCCCACCCTCAGTTTGACAATGAATCCAAACCAATGAGGCATCTCTGTAGTGGTGGTAGGGGCATAGGAAATGGCAGAAATTAGCACTATATTTAAAGATCTAAAGAATGCACAAATGGCAATCCCTATCATATCTCTGCCAATTCACCAATGTGAAACTAGCAGAAACTGGAAGGATACTGGAGAATGGTTATAGAAACCACAGTTTAACCAAAGAGAAGTCCATGCCAACTATGCAAGAGTGGATAAATACATTTTCATGTGGCATATGGTCAGCAATTTGGCAAATGTATATCTTTTCTGGAGAAATAATCAGAAAATGTTTTTATGCACACAGCATGGACTACTGTATATATAGTTTGGCCCAGGGGTCTATTTACCATCATCCCCTCAGCATAATACAACTCACAAAGATTTGGATCATCTGGAAATCTCATAGAACATCATCATATTGATCCTTTCTGTCCACAATATTAGGATGATCAGCAGGATGAGTGTATACATAAGTATGCATACTCACATACAGATATATAAGTTGTGTGTATATATACTTGTATCTTTTTTGCTCAAAGCAGTAGTCAACTTGTGGTCCACTCTGGGGCCTAAAAATAAAAGGAATGGAAAATCAGAGACATGAGAGACATGGTGATCTTGGTTAAAAGTATATGTGTGGATATAAGGGAACAAAAACAGTGTGTTAATATGTTTTTATCCTATGTTAATGCTTACCAGAAATCACCCATCGTAGACAAGGCAATGAACAACTAAGTAAGCAAAGTAACTGTAAGTTGATGTTATCCAGACTTTTGTGTTCTCCACTCAACAAATGGCATGGAAGTTTGCATTGCCAGCATGGAGACTATTATGGCCCAATAGTATGGACTTGCAACTGCAATTTCTGACTTTCTTGTCTATCAGCAACAGAGACCTATGATAAGCCTCCATGATGACACTCTTCCTTGAGGAAATAAACAGCCATGTGGGATTCTTCTCTCCTTGGAGAGCCTTAATTTGTACTCACAGGAGTAAGCCCTTATTCTGGGCATACGTCTGCCTTTCCTCCTCATAAAATCATGGGGAGCACCAATATCCTGGCTAAAGGAGTGCTTAATGCAAAAGCATGATGTCACATACAAAATAGAATCCAATCAAAGAACACCATTTATAGCAAAAGATTTACGGATGTGGGCCTGTTGCAATAGGAACCAGTTTTTTTTCCATCATACTCTATCCAGATGGAGATGGCTTGATAGAGCATTGGGATGGATCAATTGACACACCAGCTTGGAGACAATGCCCTGTGAAGATGGAGATGATTCAGGGAAAGCATTGAATCAGAAATCTAAAAATGTGCCATCTTTCCAGTAGAAGAAACACAAGGGTCTGGGACCTGTGGATGGAAGGAGGAGTAGCCATATTTGCTCGCTCCTCATCTCTGCAGACCCTGTAAGTGCTTCAGGATTAGAGGATCCAGTCCCTAAGGATTGTGCAGTCTAGCAAAAGGGCAAAAGGAGGGTAAAATCAAACTAAAATTTTGAATTGCTTATCAGACACTTTGGACTTTTTTGTGTTCAGGGAACCAGATAAAAAGATGAACCCCTTTCTGGTAAGGCTATTTGACCCTGATTAGATGGAGGAGGCAGTGATACTACTATACATAAAGGCAGGGAGGAAAATATGTAGAGCTCAGGTGATTCACTTGGGTCTGTATTGTTATCAACTCTTTACCCAACTCTATGAATAAATAAATGCAGTAACAGTAGCCTGAGTAGGTTGTCTTTATCAGGGGTAAAACCCCTCAGGAAGGAGAATTTGAGTCTCACAACCAAGTAAGCCAATGGACCCCAAGAAAGCTATGGAAATACAGAATGGATAGTGGCAAAGGGGGCGGTATAAGGTGATGAATTTATCCCACTACTCTCGCACTTCAATGTTTCCTCATGGAAATAAAAGACCACTGGAACTCTGGAGGAAATGTTCTCTCAACATGTGTGGAGTTGATCCACATGGCACAAGAATTAGACTGTGGCAACCTTGGAAAATCAACACTTAAATCCTTCTCAGTGTACTACAGTTAGCTGAGAGTCTCCAGTCTCAGAGCCTTCAGGATCTTCTTTAGATCCTGAGAAGATTTTCTTTTGAAGCCCCAGCCAACCATTTACCATGGTTATATAATATTGAATAACCAGGTAGGAATGTTGTCAAGTAGATTGGCTATTTCTGTCCCATACGTAACTTGTCTGGCAGGCAATCTTTGTTCGAACACCACATTGCATTGACTAAGTCTTTGTCAGATCTCCATTAAGGTCCAATGTCCTCACTGCCCAATATTTATTACTTTCCTCTTTCCCAGACTGTGCCACTGTCTGAAGGACTCCCCTGCCCAATTTTCCCTTGTCCTTTTTATCTCCCACAGATATTAGCCCCCAATAAACTGGTGGACTTCTAACTCCACGTCAATGTCTGTTTACCAAAAGAGACAACCTCTACCAAACTCATAACTTACAGGAAATAAAAGTCTTAATATCTGAGTTAGTAAATTGTTAAAATGCTGGATCTTTGTACTATGGTTAAGAATTTATTATACCTACAAATTTATTGTAAGCTTTCTCTGATAAGCAGGGCTAATTCCTCATACATCTAGTGAACTGCAGTTCTCCACTTTATACTAACTCTCACATTTTTCTTCTGCCTCACAGTATAAAACAAGAATGCATCACACAGCAAATGCATACACACAGTAAAGACTGTAGTATATCACCTCAAGAATCTGAGCAAGTACTGCAACTGTTGGTAACAGAATTCAGATGGAAGACAGAAGGTACCTTATGTACAAGTTCAAGTCAGAGTATATTTCTAAAACGAGTAATCTAAAAACATTTTAGAGGCAGAATTACAAGAGTTCTAAGAGTTACTCTGTCTGGTATTTGCCTTTATTCTTATTAAATGACTACATAAAATTATGATATATAATTTATGTTTAAATTGTAAGCAATTTATCACATCATTAATATGTTTCATCAAAATCAAACTGATTTCATCTTTGCTGAAAGGTATAAAATTTCTCAGGAAATTAATTTAAAATTGAGTCTCCTAATAAGGAAAAAAAATGAGTGAAACGGATGTGGCTCAACTGATAGAGCATTGCCTACCATATAGGAGGTCCAAGTTTTGATACCCAGAGCCTCCTGGCCGGTGTGATGAGCTGGCCCTTGTGCAGTGCTGATGGACACAAGGAATGCTGTACCATGCAGGGGTGTCCCCTGCATAGGGGAGCCCCACGTGCAAGGAGTGCATCCCACAAGGAAAGTCACCCTGTGTGAGAAGTGTAGCCCACCCAGGAGTGGCACCACACACACAGAGAGCTGATGAAGCAAGATGATGCAGTGAAAATAGACACAGATTCCTGGTGCTGCCTGACAAGAATGCAAGTGGACACAGACGAACACACAGTGAATGGACACAGAGAGCAGAGAATGGGGAGGGGGAGGGAGAGAGAAATAAATAAAATAAATCTTAAAAAAAAGAAATGAAAGCCAGGAAACTTTCTAGTTTGAAAAGATGGAATAAATATTTTCATCTTTATTTCTTTCCTCATTATTTCTCTAAACTGGAAGACATCGAACATGGAAGAATTTTTTGCACAATAAAACAAAATGTATCCAGATGAGGTAAAATAAAGTTTTGTGAAGCAAATCAATGAAGTAAACATACACTTTAATATCCAAATTGCTCTCCTACTATTACTTGAAGGTTTGGAAACTGTAATGGACAAAGACAGAGAAAGCATGTTGATGCACAAAAATGTTCTATAGAAATGATGGAAGAAATCTTTGTTAACTCCATTGACTTTGGCAACAATCTAGGAAATATCTCTTTTCTTCAGAACTCTTGTGCAAATCAAGATCTTTAGAGAAGTCATTAAATATATAGAAAGACAATCTAGCAAAAAGTGCACACTTTTGTTATCAGTGTGCACAGAGACTTTTCAGAAGGAACTCTATCAAAAACTTTATTATGGAGCAACAGAAGAATCTTATCAATAAGAATAAGTGCTATTTGAAATTCAAGAGAAAAAATTGTGCTTTTATATGAAGTGAGATATTTTACAGGAACTAAGGCTCACTGATTGCCCAGATGAGAGTACTTAACTTCCTGGCATATTGCTTGTAGAAGAGAACTAGAGAGGACTACACTCACAGCGAGCCAGTCTTTATATCATGTCCAGGTGCTTCAGTCATTCCATATCTGCTCTAAAGGCTACCCATCCCATATATTAGCACGACGAGGTAGAAATATGATCCGGAAATTTGTTTTTTTTTCAGCCTGGATCAGAATTTGGCAAGTTGTTGAAGCAGATTGGATGAAGTTTCTGCTAGCACCTTTTAAAATAGAACAAAGAAGAAGAAGAAAAAAATAAACAAATAAACCAAAAAGTTAAAAAAAGGACAGATCCTCTTAATTTTGAAATTATACCAATTAGAAAATTTGGCAATGCAGGCACCCACATGGGCACTCAGCTTTCCACATGGGCACTCGGCTCACTGTGTGGGCACTTGGCTCTCCACGGGGTCGCTGGCTTGCCGTGCAGGCACACTTCTTCTTTTCACCAGGAAGCCCCAGGGATGGAATCCGGGTCCTCCCATAGGGTAGGCAGAGACCTTATCACTTGAGCCAGATCCAGTTCCTCAGGAAGCTTTTCTAATCATATGAATTATATTCTAGGAAGCTTCTGTCTTCTTATAACTATTGGTTTTATTAGATTCAATTATGACACCTGGGTAAAGTTTACATATTAGGGGGAATGGGGGCAGAGAAAGTAAAAGAATAATTTTACAAATTAAGATGTCTATCAGGCAAGTTTTTTAAGTGCTGAAATTTGCCTCTAAATAGTCTAAATCTGGTATCATATTGTAGTGCATTTGAATATAAAAATAAGAAAGAGAAGAGTTCCCTAATCAATGAAATATTCCCTAATGCATGAAATATGTATTTTTAAAAACAAACCAATTTCATTGATGTATATGAATAAACATAAAGTTCATCCAAAGTGTACAATCAATGGTATTTGCTATAATGACATAATTGTGCATTCATCACTTCAATCATTATT
Organism: Dasypus novemcinctus; assembly: GCF_030445035.2. Taxonomy (NCBI): domain Eukaryota; kingdom Metazoa; phylum Chordata; class Mammalia; order Cingulata; family Dasypodidae; genus Dasypus; species Dasypus novemcinctus. Next base: position 19,707,678 of record NC_080674.1, read on the forward strand.
AAGCATTTTCATTGAAAAAAGCATTTTTTGAGATTGATTTCTTTGTTTCAGGGTTTGCTATAAGAAACAAGGTTTATAATACTAGCGATAAAACAGAAAATCCTGCAGAGTCCTGCTTTTGCAGAGCTTATAGTATAGTGATGAAGGATGCTAAATTTAAAAAGTAACCCAATAAATGTATAATACAGCAGATGATGATCATTACAGTAGAGAATGAAGCAAGTCAAGGCATGGGGATTGAGTCCTAGAATGAGTGATATTGTATACGGCTTGACAGACTTTCTGAGATTTAGCAGTGCCCTGAAGGGAGGAAGGGAATGAGACATGGAGGTTAGTAAAGAATATTATGGTGTAGACACCAGTCAAAGCAAAATCCCCAAGGTAGGGGATGGCCATGTTTTAGGGGGAAGCAGGCAAACAAAATCACAAATAGAACTTTTGCTGTGAAAAATAAAAGTTGGAAACATGTATATTAAATAATATTAAATTGGTTTCTTTATTGTAGGAGTTCCTAATACTATTGATATTCTAATATATATTACAGTTCCCCATAAGAAGAGAAGCAATGAGTTTTGCACACATTTAACAATGAGCAGTAAAATTTCCTGGAGCATCTTACAAGACGTTTAAAAAAGAGGTATCTCTTCTTAGGAGGAGAGTGTCCTTAAAGGCCCTCAGCTGGTAATTGCTTTCTCACCCAAAGCAATGGAGGTAAAGGAATTTTTCCTATAGAAGGTAGAAAGAATAGATCATAAAGTATAAGTAAAGTTAAACTGGACTGAGTTTAGGAGACACAATGTACAGCAGGAAGTGATTTTTTTAAAAAGGAAGATTTACCAATCCTGTTCTGACAAGTACTTGATAACAGGCTAGACTGATTAATGTGAGTCATTCGGGGAGTAGAACAATTCAATAACAGAAAAATAAAATAACTTGTTAGATCCTTGGTCCTGGGAGTTATAGGTTGATAAAAATCATACCCTTTCTTCCCCTTTTGTGTTGAGAACCAATTGAGAGATAAGTCACAATAGTCAGACAGTTGGAGAGAAAAATACCAGCTTTGTTACTGATAAAAGCTTAATAGGCAGCTACAATGGGTTTCTTGATACTTCACACAGAATTAACCTACTTACCCAGTTACAGGAAAAGCTGGGACTTTTTAGGTCTCCTCTGCAGGGGCAAATGTTGCCCTTGTAAGCATAAGTCATGGCTGAGAACAAATAAAGAACACTCTCTGTAGGTCAAAAGATTTGGTAGAGTGCCAGTAGCACGGGACTGGACACTTTTTGGTGAATCGTGAGTGCGGGAAGCATAGACAAGTCAAGAAAAATCAAAGCCTCCCACGCTGCTGGCCTCTTCGTGCTTGAAGGCTGCCAGGTGCAAGGGTTTCCCAGCAAGTCACTGCCCAGGAGGGACACTCGGGAGGGAAATGAGGCCTGAAATCCAGGGTGATGCAGTCAACTCCTGTGCTCCAGCTCTTCAGGCCTGCCCTGGACAACCAAATAAAGACGGGGCTGCTCCCCACCACCAAAGAGGAGTATCTTCAACTGAAAGCAAAACAATTCTATTCCTCTAAATATCTACATCCCTTCTCAGCCTGAAGCAGTCAGAGCAGACATCGTCCCTCCTCAAGAGTGAGGAAATAACAACAATGTGGGGGAGTTTAACCACTGACCAAAGCAGACTTATTGTTATTATAACTGTTAACTGAGTAACTTGTAACACCGGTACAGATAATTTTTTAAAATTGAAAGGAGAGGAAATGAAGGGGCTGAAATGGGCAGACTCTACTTCTTCCTTTCTCAAGGATCAGATAAGTCACACCTGCTCTCCTGAAGGAGCGTGAGGGGGAAGGAAGAAGGTCTCTACTCTCCTGGGGAGTGGAAATTCTCCTGCTTCTAAAGCTACATGGGGGAAGGATACAGGTTTTGTCCCTAAAAAATGACACTTGGTATATAGATCCCAAAAAAGGCTTTTCTTCAACTCTAAGACTGATAGATCTGGGTTATAATCTAAGTGGGAACAAGGGTAAAGTTGCATAAAAACTTGAGAGTTTTTGAAACCACAAATTTTCAAAAATGTTAAAACTCAACTCTCATACAAATATATGCCCCCAATGTATTAAACTCATAAATGAGGGAACCAGGAGGATGGTAAATCTGTATCCAAGAGCTTTTGAGGACCAGAGCCATTATAGATTCCCTTGGGAAAGGCAAACTTAAATAAGTTTGCTATTTTAGAAGCCAAACTAGTTAATGAGACTTAGATCATTAAGTGACTCAAAAGTATCTAGACAATAATCAATAGTAAATAATATGTGAAGTAAAGGCACATTCCTCCTTAAAAACTAAATAATTCTTAGGTAGGCCAGTTAGAAAACATTATGGCTTGATTTTGAAAGAACATGCAGATCTCATACTGCTTTGTTTTGTTTTGTTTTGTTTCAATTTTGATAAATTGTTTTTAGTAGTTTCCAAGCATAATATAAAAAGGAATCCTAAGAGAATAAGAATTCATGCATGCTACTCTAATGCTAATATATGTAGAGGATGAGAAAAGGCATTACACAGCCACAAGAGCATCGATACAAAAAGAGGCAGGAAATCTCTAAATAATAACAGTTAGGAAAAAAATTTCTCTTAACAGAAAATGGGATCAGGACTGAATGTGAATCAAAGTTCCTTTACCTAAAAAGACTTTGCTGTTGCTTCAGTCTAAGGACTTCGGTGATTAAACAAGGTCATATGTGACCTATTCATATTTCAATACATTATATTTTCTTGATATAATAATGTATTAAATTACCACATATATATCCCATAAAACAAAAACTGTTTCTTGTTTCATGTCAATTTTTCTTTTTTGTCCATAGTTTTCCCCATGCTAATTTTAAAACTCTTTTCAGGCAATACAAAGCCCAACATACCAGAACAGGTTGGGCCTGAAGAGATACTGGTTAAAAATTTGATGTCTAATAAGTGGGAACTTTTATTGAGTCTGTAGCACAATAAAATTCACAGAAATCTCTTACAGTACTGTAGGGTCAAGGAAGATGTTATGACAATTGCTGAACTTCTGGGCACCTCTCATATGTTGTATTATTGCATAAATTATATATTCAACAGGGATTTATTGAACACCTACTAAATGTTAAACTTTGAACAGTTGCCTCTTTTTGTCTCTATGTTCAACAAAGAGAATCTGGGTACAGAGAAAGGGTTAGAATTCAAGATTGCTTAAGGTTACTCCTTAGAACCAAGGCACTTTCAAGTAAAGAACTAGCAATATGCACTCTTTGCTGACACTTTCTGCCCCTGGGCCACAGTGTCATCAGAGCCTATATCCACTGCATATGTGGCCCGAATGCTCAGGTACGCTCTAAAAGAATCTCATAGTTACTCACTCTGTTCATCTATTTCCCACTCCTGACTATTGACAGACATCCAAGGTCAACAGATATTAAATAAATCCTTGAATATGGAAAATCGACCCAAACAACCAAAATGGCCACATTAAGCAGAACAAATAAAGAGGTAATATGGAAATCTGAAGAAAATACATGATACATGCAATTTATATGAAGAGAGATTTGAATGCTTATCATAGCGCACCAAAAACAGTAGGCTGCATTAAAAAAAGAAACATTCGGCATCCAAGGAACCTAAGAATGTGATTTGGGTTATGTAGCAGTGAAACTAACAATAACCGCAAAATATTAACAGAGGTGCTACCCCTGATGACTGAAGTAAGGAAATGAATGCCAAAAACAGGGGACAGTCATAGAACAAAATGCAAAGAAAACATTAGAGAAAAGTTAAGCCTCATAAAGCATAGACATAAAAGCTTCAATGCCTTTTCATTCATTTAACAAATGTTCATGATGCACTTATTAGATGTCAGATATTGTTCTAATGTACCCAGAAGACAATGGCCCTTCCTCTGATGCAGCTTACGTTAAAATGGGAGGAGCCAGGAAATTAAGGATAGACATACAAAATCAGTAAACCATATGGAAGTTTAGAGGGTGAAGAAAAAGAATAGCTGAAAAGAAGGGATTTGAATGTAGCAGGATAGAGGGCAGGTGGCATTTTAAAAAATGATTCCTGGGGAAGTCAGGAACCGCCTTCCAGCCATTCTCCAGTCTTAGCCTACCCCACCACTTTTTCAGCTGTCGGCAGCTGTTTCATTATGTTTTCATTCTGCAGTCCAGGGGAAATGTTACAGCTCATGAGAAGGCCTGGTCATGCCTTAAACCCAGAAAATGGAAACAAGCAGCCCCAGTTGCTTACCAGGGCTGGAACTCTCAATGGCAGGGCCCTCTTCCCCTGAGTTGTATAATTACTCTGCCCTCAGACAGTACAGGCATCTTTCTCCTCCTGGGGGGAGCTGCCATCCGCTGACCTCACCCAAGCAGTTTGGTTTCCCCAGGTTACTGGCCATAATGGGGATCTCATCCGCTGTTCTTTTGGACCCTTTGTGCTGTGTGTATATTAAAGGGGTCATTTGCTGAAAGTTTTCATTGTGCTCGAGCCTGTGTCCCCATGATGCACTGTGTAGTAACCTGCTCCACAATGGTGAGGAGGGTGGGCTTATTTTGAAGAATGATAAATGTGACTTTAGCACTAAGTGTTAAGATTGTTGAGAGATGTAGTCATGAAACGCCATTACGAGACATTGCCAGTTCAATTGAAATAAAATAAAGCATAAAGAAAATACATCTCATTGAGTTGAAGCTTTGTGTCTTCTATTTGAGTCTATCTCATACCAAGCAAGATTAATAATTACAAAAAATCCCACATCCAGTTACACATTGGTGATTCAGAAAATAAACGTAAATAAAAGGCAAAATTCTGAAAATTCTAGCAAGAATAACATTAGATTGCTTTCAAAGGAATATGATCAGATTGGCAACACAATTCTGCAGCATTGATTTCTAGGAGATATCTGATCAATAAAATACAAATACAATGCAGAAACTCCTGTATTTGAGTTATCATCCCGTTTTAACAGTCAGGTATAATATCAAAAATGAAGATACTTTCAAGCATAAATGATATAAGAAAGTTGAATTACAATTGCATTCCAAACTTTTATGCAAAACCAAAAAGAACTAAGGATTAGTAAACATGAAATTCAAGAAATAGTGATGATGAAAGGAACTATTAAAACATAAATATAAATTAGTATTTAACAGCACCAATTCTGGCCCAAATTATCTGGATAAATATCCTAGCTTTATCAGTTACTAGTTAGATAATCACTGTACTTTTTGTGCCTCGGTTTCCTTATCTACAGATGGGGATAATAATTGTCCTTACTCATTAGGATGGTGTTATGCATTAAATGAAATAATTTATGTTTTGTGTATTATAAATGCTATATGTGTTAGCTTACTCCTTCTCCTCTCTCTCTTCCTCTTCTCTTCCTCTTTCTTCTCCTCTTTCCCTATTTTACTTCTCTTCTAAATCTTTCTTATTCTTCCTTCTCCTTCCTCTGTCCTTATTGACTCCCAGGAAGAGAGAGAAAAAGGGTTAATCTGGGTTTATTCAAATATTCCTTGCAAAATTATCAATTAAATAATTGACTCTTTTCCTGATAACACTCCCTCCTAGGAAGTCAAGTGGAAATTCCTTGTAGAGACATCATAAGTTCTGATAAAGTGCCTAAGGGCAATAAATATCTCTGTAGATGCCAGAAAGCATTTGATGTAATGCAATATTACATAAGTGTATACATGTGTGAATATATGTATAAGTATTGTCCATGTAACAAAATTAACCAAATATTGAAACTAATAATTGACTTTAACATGTTGGTCAAGTGCAAAAGTGACATATTATCTATCAAATAAAGAAAACATAATACTGTTCTTCTACTATTCTTCCTTTATTTTGGAAATAGTCAATAAATAAATAATTATTGATGTTATTGAAAATGTGAACAAAATATATAGGCAAATATGATAGCGTTATGGATTGGATCACATCCTCCCAAAAGGGAAAAAGGCATGTTCAGATCCAAATCCCTTGTCTTATTGATGTCAATCTACATGTAAATAGGATCTTTGAAGATCGATAAGGTGTGCCCAAACTATGAGGGTGTTATTTGCATTGCCATGTGAAAGGAGGAACCCCAAACATATCTGGCCTTCCCCAGAAGGCCATAGTCTTCAGGGAGAAAGCATTGTTTTGCTGATGCCTCAATTTTAGACTTCTTAGCCTTGAAACCATGAGCCATACATTACTTTTATTAAGCCAACCCATTGTATGATATTTATTTTAACAACTAAGAAACTAATTCAGATAGAGGGAAAAAAGAAGGAAAGAAAGAAAAGAAAGGAAGAGAGAGAAGGAAGGAAGGAAGGAAGGAAGGAAGGAAGGAAGGAAGGAAGGAAGGAAGGAAGGAAGGAAGGAAGGAAGGAAGGAAGGAAGGAAGGAAGGAAGGAAGAGAGATAAAAAGACTGAAACCAGAATTACCCCTAATATTCCTTTGATCATACCTGTTCAGTAGGAAAAATTGTGGCATAAAATTATTTGGTGAAGACCAGTAAATTAAATTTGGTTGGGGAAGAAAATTTTCTTCCATAACACCTTTCTTAAGTCTCCACTTTAAAAGTTTGAGTAGAGAAGTTGGAAAATAATATATCTTATTTGAGCACTTGCCTTTTGTGTCATGGATTTAGAGTATATTCCTAAATGCCAATAATGAGAAAAAAAATCCTCTATTGTTAATTAAGGGATAAACTCATGTACATTAAATGAACACAGTAGAAATTATTTTTGATAATTGATATTATCCAACGGAGTTGAACTAATATATATGCCTAAGAGGAGAGCCCTGATAATTTTGAAGCTTTGATCTTAAAAATTGCATGTGGGAAGGAATAGAATTTTTCTTAAAAATTTAATTCTTGATTTTCCAATAACATATTTACTCTCATGTAAATTCTATACAAAATTCCTGCGTTTTCTGAGATGGTTAGTGTGGAACAACTGAGAACATATAGTGTGGACTGAATGAAAAATTTATGCAGTTTCATATTATAAATATGCATTATGATGTTTTAAATGCACATGAAGAACAGAAGTGTTAGGTACGATCTTCTAAAATCTATAAGAGATTTGGTATATTCTGTAGACCAAAAAGTGTGCCTATCTAATGAAAAATCTGGAATACCCTTTTCCACTAGATATTTTTTACATATTTGCAAGGCAACTCACACATTTTCCTCTTAGTTCCTTTTTTCTATCCCCTTCCTACCCTGTTATCCACTCATCCCTCCCCACCAATAAAATGGTCTTAGAAATATGGCATATGTGGTTGCATATCAAAATTTCAGAGGCAACATCATTGGGTCAATATTACCATAGAAAGGCCAAATTCCACAAGAATATTCTTTACATGGAAAGAGATAAAACAAATGTATTTCAGCTACAGGATTTCTGTATTTACAGAAATCTGTAAATTTTGCTTAGGATTCTGAGAAGAATGGCCAGAAATAGTGTTTCCATAAAATAGTTGAGAGAAAATCAGATTTACTCCATCTGTATAAAGTGACCCTCCTCAGCATACTTACTTTTTTTGGGAATATGAAAACTCTATGGCAGATTGTTGGGACTAGACAAGAACTTTTGCTATGTTACAGAGAGAGATCTCATGGAAGAGGTATATAACTTGTATCCCAGAAGAGAGTTCGATTGCAGGAAAGAAGTCAAAAGTGCATGAAGATTAGGGAAAACTATGTTGGTATATTAGTTTCCTTGGCTGCTGGAGCAAATACTGTGAATTAAGTAGGGCTAAACAATGGAAATTTATTCCCTTACAGTTTGAGGTTGGAAAAAAGTCCAAATCAAGGTTTTACCAAGGCAATGCTTTCTTCCAGAAGACTGACAATCTGGGACAGGCTGCTGGCGATCCTTGGTCCTTAGTTTATCATGTGCCAAGGCACATGGTGGTGTCTCCTGGTCTCTCCCTTATCTTCTAGAGTCCATGGATATTTGACTTCTTGCTTCCTTTGGCTTTCTATCTGAATTTCATTCTGCTTATAAAAGTCTCCACTAATGGGATTAAGGCCCATCTTGATTGGAGTGGGTTATATCTTAATCGAAGAAACCTCATCAAAGTTCCTATTTACAATATGTGGACACCCACAGGAAAGGGTAAAGTTTAATAACATGTTTTTCTGGGCAACAGACAGCCCCAAACCCCCGCAGATAGTTAGTAACCAATAGTCTCAACCTCATGACTTGCAACTCTTTCCTTATTATATTGAGGGTTACTCTTGAAGATAATTCTCTCAGTTTTGAGCTTTACACAGTAAAAGGCAGTATTCAGCTACCATTGCTTTAAACCAGGTATACAATTTATCAGTCTGGAGTTTGGGAATAAAATTTAAACATTTTTAAGGATGTTTGTGGGTTTTTTTTCCACTTTTTAATTCTAGCTTTATATCTAGGCAAGTAGATCTACTAGTGTCATATTCAGAGTAAAACTTCTCATGATATGAGAAAACATCAATCAAACAAAAGAATATTCATAACTATGTAGCTGGCATGTGCAGCATAGACAGGTTTCTCTAGTCATAGGACTTATTATTTACATAACCAATTGCAAATTTCAAAGTTCTGGAGCTAAAGGCAGATTCTAGAACAAAACATCATAGTACAAAACTAAAGTTAATGTTTGCAGAAAGAAATCCCCAAGACATTTGTTCTAAAATCTTACGAGATCCCCCAAACTTTAGCAACAGGCACAATTTGTTTTGACTAAGGTATGGTGTTATGACAGGAGAATAATGCATATAAGCATTCAAATAACATTATTTAAGCATTCATAATTAAAAAAATTTTTCCTTTATAGCAGGAATTCCATAAACTCTAATCTTTCCATGAAGGTGATGAAGTAAATTATTCTGTTAGATTTTAGGTAACTACAGAAATTACCACTTGGAATGATATTCTTTAAAAATCCACAGTTGGAGTTAGAAACTTTCCTCTCTCAAGAATTTATAAAACAAGTAGACAGAACAATCAGTAAGGTATAGATGACCTGAACATTATTAGCAACTAACTAGATCTAATTAACATTTATGGAATACTCAATCCCCTAAGAGCAGACAATGTGTTTTTCTCAAGGGCACATGGAAAATTTACCAAGAAAAACATATTCTCAGCCAGGAAACAAACTGTAACATATTTAAAAGGACCGAAAGCATACAAAGTATGTTTACTTACCACAAAAGAAATAAACTAGATAACAACAGTAAATCCTTCGTGTTATTTCTGATCTAAGTAATGAATTTATCAAAGACTAAATCACAAGGTAAATTAGAAAATCTTTAAATTGAATGAAAATTAAATACAACATATCAAAGCATATGGAGTGAAGCTAAAGCTGTGCTTACAGGAAAATCTGTATGAATTACAAAAGAAAGATGTCACAAATCACATTTCTAAGTTCCTCCATAATAAACTAGGAAAACAAAGCAGATTAACTCACAGTATATATAAAGAAAATAATATATATAGGGTTTAGAACAATGCCCAATATAGAAAGTAAGCCCATAATAATTTTCTGATATTTTTGTTCATTGGAAAGTTTTCTTAGGCGAGAATAGTGCTAAGAATTTGCTAAGAGAGGAAGATTCTAGTAAATGCATCCAGGGCGGCAGGATTCATCTGAGTCTAGATGGACCAGAGATAATTTCTAGGGTGGATTCATTATGAGCAGGAATTCTCTGTGGAGCAGGACTAAACTTGGAAGAAGACTTTTCTCATCATAAATTACATTTTGAAACATTCAGGCTTACTGAAAAGAACTTCCACTAGAGGGGAATGAATGATTTATTTTTAATTTACATTATCTACAATCTATATCTATCAAAAGTTTAATCATTACCAATCAGATGGCATAAAAAAATTCTTGTTTCTAATTTTCCTATATTTATAAACACGGGTGAACCTGTTTCATATGTCTATAAACTATCAATATATTTTGGTGCATTTATGGTTTTATTTTTCCAGTCTTTTAAGGTTCATTTATGAAATGTACATAAATAAGTATATATGATAGATATTGGAATTTTTCATCATATGTAGCCATCTACTTTTCCCATTATTTTGCAGCTAATTTAATTTTTTTAACAAATCAATTTTATTGGTACATGGTAATAAAGCATTAGTCCATTCAAAGTGAGAAATCAATGGTATTCAGTATCATCACATTTTCGTGTAGTCATCACTTCAATCAGTTTTAGAAGATTTTCATTATTCCAGTAAAAGTAATAATAATACTAAAAAACAAAAACAACTAACTAAACAAACAAAACTCATCACCTCTCAATCTTTCTATGCTTCGTCTTCCATACATATTGTTATTTGTTTCCTTCTTTCTAGTTTATTTGTATTTATAGTTTGTAAAGATATCCTTATATATGCAATATCATCCATATTCGTATTATATATGCAATATCATCCATATTCGTATTTTACATGAGGTTTCACTGATATACAGTCCAATGTTACATTTTTAGCTTTCCTTCTATTTACATAAATGTCCTTAGGCTCTCCCTTCCAATCACTGTCATACCATATAATAACTCTGCTGGTCATAAACACCATGATGTGCTCTCACCATTTCCATTCATTTCTAAAGATTTACAAACAACCGATCAGTTGATGGATACCTGGTTGTTTCCAAATTTTGACTATTAACATCATTATGAACATCAGAGAGCAGATGTCTATTCAAGTCCCTGCTCTCAGTTCTTCCAGGGTATATACATAGTAATGGTACTGCTGGGTCCCATGGCAAGTCTATATGAAACTCCCTTAAGAACTGTTAAATAGTCTTCCACAGTGGCTGTACAATTCTACATTCCCACCTACAGTGAATAAGTGTTCCTATCTCTCAACATCCTCTCCAACATTTACAGTTTTCTGACTTTTTAATAGTGACCAGCCTAATAGGTGTGAAATTATATCTATTGTAGTTTTGATTTGCATTTCCCTAATCTCTAGTGATATTGGATTTTTTTTTCATGGTTTTCTTCCCATTTGTATTTCTTTTTTGGACAATTGTCTTTTCAAGTTTTTACCCATTTTTTAATCAGGTATTTTGCCTGTTTACTGTTTGTTGTATGATATCTTTTATATCATGGATATTAAACCCTTATCATTACATGCTTGCCAAATATTTTCTTCCACTGAGTCACCTGCCTTTTCAATCTTTTAATAAAGTCCTCTCAGGTGCAAATGTGTTTAATTTTGTAGAGATCACATTTATCTATTTTTTTCTTTTGTTGTTCATATTTTGGCTATAAGGTTAGAATCTACTGCCTACCACAAGATCTTGAAGATGTTTCCCTAAATTTTCTTCTAGGAGTTTTACTGTTGTTGCTTTTATATTATGTCCTTCATCCATTTTGATTTAATTTTTGTATAAGGTATGAGATAGGAGTACTATAAATTTCTTTTGTATATGGCTAGCTGGTTCACCCAGTACCACTTGTTGAAGAGACTGTTTTGGCCTAGGTAAGGAGGCTTAACAGCTTTGTCAAAAATCAGCTGACTGTAGATGTGAAAGTCTATTTCTGAGTTCTTAGTTTGGTCAATCAGTCTGTCTTTATGCCAGTACCATGCTGCTTTTTTTTTTTTTTTTTAAACCATTGTAGCTAAATAGTATGCTTTAAACTCAGGTAGTGAAACTCCTCCAACTTTGTTCTTTTTAAAGACATTTTTGGCTATTTTGGGCCCCTTACCATTCCAAATAAATTTGTTGGCTTTTCCATTTCTGCAAAAGAGGCCCTTGGGATTTTTATTGGGATTGCATTGAATCTGTAAACTGGTTTGAGTAGAATTGAAATCTTAATGATATTTAGTCTTCCAATCCATGAACACAGAAAGTCCTTCCATTTATTTAAGTCTTCTTTGGTTTCTTTAAGCAATGTTTTTGTAGTTTTCTGCACACAGGTCCGTTATGTCCTTGGTTAAGTTAATTCCTAAGTATTTGATTGTTTTAGTAGCTATTATAAATGGAATTTTTTTTCTGAATTCCTCTTCAGATTGCACAACAGAAGTGTATAGAAACACAATTATTTTTGCATATTACTCTTGTAGCCTGCCACTTTGCTAAACTCATCTATTAATTCTAGTAGCTTTGTTGTGGACATTTCAGGTTTTTCTAGAATTCGGGATCATACCATCAGCAAATAGTGAAAGTTTTACTTCTTCCTTTCCTACCTAGGTGCCTTTTATTTCTCTATCTAGCATAATTGCTCTAGTTAGAACATCTAGCATAATATTGAATAATAATGGTGAAAATGAGCATCCTTGTAGTTCCTGATCTTAGAGAGAAAGCTCTCAGTCTTTCACCTTTGAGTACAATGCCAGTGTAGGTTTTACATATATGCACGTTACCATATTGAGAAAGCTTCCTTCTATTCCTCTCTTTTGGGGTGCTTTTATAAAGAAGGGTGATATATTTCATCAAATGCCTTTTCTGCATTAATCAAGAGGATCATGTGTTCCTTCCTCTTCAATTTGTCAACATAGTTTATTATTGCTTTTTTTGTGTTGAAGCACCCTTTTGTACCTGGGATAAAACCCACTTGTTTGTGTTATGTAATTCCTGTAATGCACTTTTGGATTCATTTTGAAAGTATTTCGTTGAGGATTTTCATATTTATATTCATTAGAAATATTGGTCTGTAATTTCCTTTTTTGTGTAGTATTTTTACCTGATTTTGGTATTATGGTGATGTTGGCTTCATAGAATGAGTTTGGTGGCATTCTTTCCTGTTGAAATTTTTGGGAGAACTTGTGCAAGATTTGTATTAGATTGTCTTTGAATGATTGGTAGACTACCCTGTGAAGTCATCTGGTCCCAGGCTTTTCATCTTTGGGAGGTTTTCATCTTTGGGAGATCACTATTTCAATCTCTTCACTTGTGATTGGTTTGTTGAGGTCTATTTCTTCTAGAGTCAGTGAATGTGATTCGTGTGTTTCTAGGAATTTATTCATCTCATCTACATTGTCTAGTTTTCTGGCGTATAGTTGTTCATAGTATCCTCTTATGATCTCTCTTATTTCTGCAGTCAGTGGTAATGTCCCCCCTCTCATTTCTGAATATATTTTTTTAACATCTTCTTTCTTTTTTGTCAGTCTAGGTAAGTTTTGTTGATTTTTCATTATCTCAAAGAACCAAATTTGATTTTATTGATTCTCTCTATTGTTTTTTTGTTCTCAATTATATTTATTTCTTCTCTGATCTTTACTATTCCTTTCATTCAGTTTTATTTGGGATTAGTTTGCTGTTTTTTTTCTAGTTCTTCTATGTGTGCAGTTAGATCTTCAACTTTAGCTCTTCCTTCTGTTTTAATGTTATCATTGGTGCTATATATTACCCTCTCAGCACTGCCTTTGCTGTGTCCCATATGTTTTGATATGTTGTTTTCTTATTTTCATTCTTCTCAAGATATTTGCCAAATTCTCTTGCAATTTCTTCTTTGACCCACTGAGTACTTAAGAGTCTGTTGTTCGATCTCCATGTATTTATGAATTTTCTATTTTTCCATTCATTATTGATTTCCAGTTCCATTCAGTTATCATCAAGAAAATGTTTTGTATAATTTCAATCTTTTTAAATTTATTGAGACTTGTCTTGTGACACAGCATATGGTCTATCTTGGAGAAGGATCTGTTAACACTTGACAAGAATATATATCCTGCTTTTATGGAGTGCAATGCTATATAGCTGTCTGTTAGATCCAGTTCATTTATCATATTATTCAGGCTCTTTTTTTCTTTATTTATAATCTGACCAGATGTCCTATCCAATACTGAAAGTGGTGTTTTGAATTCTCCAAATATTATTTTACAGACATTTATTTTTCCCTTCAATTTTGCCAGTGTGTGCCTCATGTATCTTGGGGTACTCAGGTTAGGTGCATAAGTATTTCATATATTTCTTCTTGGTGAATTGCTATTTTGTTAATATATAATGACCTTTTTCATCCCTTGAAACAGTTTTGCATTTAAAATCTATTTTGTCCAATATTAGTATCACTACTCCAGCTTCTTTTTGGTTATAATTAGCATGGAATATATTTTTCACTTTTAAGCTGGTTGAGTCCTTATGTCTGAGGTGAATCTCTTGTAGAGAACATATCAATGACTCTTTTATTTTTTAAATCCATTCTATTAGTCTATGACTTTTGATTGGGTAGTACAAGCTGTTAACATTCAGTGTTATTATTGTAAAGGCGTTACTTACTTTATCCATTCTGATTTTGCCTTTTGGCTTTCTGTTGTCATATTGTACTATCGTCTGACTTTTTACTTTAATTTACTCTTCCAAATAATCTTCATTTCTACACTGTTCTCTGAGTCTCTTGCCCCTTTTTTATTTTCCTTTCAGGTTGCTGCACTCCCTCTGTTATCTGGTCTTTTGGTCACATTCTATCAGTTTTTGTTTGTCTGTGAAGACATCGAACACATCCTCATTTTTGAAAGACAGCTTTTCTGGATACAAAATTCTCGGCTGGCAATTTTTTTGGATCTAGATGTCTACCTAATTATCCTAACTGTATTTATTTTAAATAAATGCTCAAATTATTAGTCATTGATTTTAAATTATTTTGTTTAAAATTTATGAACAATTCATTTGTAGAGAGCTTAAAGATGCTGTTGCCAAGCTATGCACAGAAAAATTACTTAAGAATCTCAAAGGGCAGGATCAGTAATTTTTAAATCATTGATTTTACTGTCCCAAACAATGTGATATATAATCAAAGCCTTGAGCCAAAATTGAGAACTGACTTTAGAGTATTCTTTTTAGGTATTTTGAGATGAATTCCACCTAAAATGATTCCTGTAGCTTCACATTCTACATATTCTCTTTATCTCTTTCCTTAATTTAATTATTTTTGTTTGACATATCATTGTTTTCAAATTGCCAATACTCATAAATATATGCTATATACTGCAGTATTAATTTATATAGATACTGAGCAGATTGAGTAGATCTCAATCTTCATTGCAGTTTGGAAATCTCTAGGGAAACTTTTGAACTCAGAACAAAGCTTCATTCCAGACCTGTTTGATCAGAATCTCTGTGACTGGGATTCATACATCAGTACTTTAAAAATTCCCCAGATGATTATGATGTGTAACAAGACTGAAAGACTTACCTTTGATCTGTATGAATGCTCACCATCTATGCTTTGTCATACTTTTAGCCAATTAAAACAACTCTTATTTTGCCAGTTTATTGGCTGGAATGTGTCTTATTTTATTTTTCTCCAAAAATTTTTTTAGTGACTATGTAGGTATCAATTGCACATTCATAATTAACAAATCATTTGACAAGATTAAATGTATGAGTTCAGATTTTTAGAAAATCCTCTATAAATACTGATCTGCAGTATTCCAGCACTGAATGTTGCTATGTAAAATTTCCCCCATATTTCTTATGTCAGAGATCCTTTTTTGTCAAGATCTGTTTTATTTATTTCTCTCATTCCCCTCATTGTTTGCACTTGTTGTATCAGTTTCTCTCCCTAGTTTCTTTAGGAGGCACCGGGAACTGAACGCCAGAACTCCAATGTGGGAGGGAGGCACCTAATCGTTTCAACCATTTCCATTTTTTGCTTTGTTGTGTCTCTCATTGTGTTTTTCTTCTTGGGTCTCATGCTGTATCATCTTATTGCATCAGCTTGCTGCACGTGCCCATCGTATCAGTTCACTGCCTTGTTCATCTTCTTTAGGAGACACTGGGAACCTCCATTCCCTGTTTTGTTGTGTCTCTCATTATGTTTTTCTTCTTGTGTTTCTTGTTGCATCAGTTTGTGGTATCAGCTTGCCATGCCTTTCCATCATGCCAGCTTGCTGTCTTCTTTAGGCAGCACTGGGAAGTGAACCACAGACCTCCCATGTGGTAGGCTGGAGCTCAGTTGCTTGAGCCACGTCTACTTCCCAGGGATTCCTTTTTGAAAAGTACCATGTCTTCTGAAAAACGTTCAGTTCATGGCACATTGTTTGAGTTAAACTTTATTCTACTTTATAGTATAATTTTGTGGTTGGGGTTTCTTTTCCAATTTTGTTTTGGTACTATAATATGCCCTATTCTGATTCATTTCTGATTATCACCAGTTTTTGCAAGGACATAGCTATTGGGGAAATTTGCTAAATAATCTTTTGGGAACATGGGATATGAGTAACCTAGGGAAGAAATCACATTCACTTCACAAACCTTGTCTTAGAATACTTTCTCATCCAATTTACTCAACTGATTTTTATTGAGTGCTGACTATGCCCAGGTCTCTTCCAGTTTTGTTTTGTTTTTTTTTTTCCATTAAGCATTGAGTAGCAGCAACAACAAATCCCTGCTTTCCTAAGTCTTGCTCCAATTAAAGTAAGGAGATAAATAAATATAAAACAGGTCACTTGCTGATAAGTTAAAGAATATACAACCACAAAAGGTATGCAAATATATGCGATGCTATTCCATGTTGGATGGTAGGGTAGTCTTTTCTGATAAGGAGACATTGAGCATGTTACCCGACTTGATGTGCTTTGGATAGCCATGCATATTTAAGATAGAAAGACATTACAGGCAGAGGTAGATGGAAAGGTTCTGAGAAAACAGTGATTAATGTGTGACGGTTTGAAGCTTTTGTGAATCCTAGAAAAGATCATGTTCTTAGAGCTAATCCATTCCTATCGGTATGGGAGCCTTAGATTGGATTGAACTGGGGGCCTTTTGTTGGATTACATCAGTGTGGCCTGACCCAGGGTGGGTCTCAGCCTCTTGCTGGAATCTTTTATAAACAGGAGAAACCTGCAGAGAGACACAGATAAACAGAGCTGCCATTTTTACTCTGCCCTGTGAGAGAGCACCCAGGGCTGCCCATAGGTTCAGAAAGAGAAACCCTGAGAGGCTGAAAGGGAGACTGAAGGCTAGAAGTTGGAGCAAGGATGAAAGCGGAGACATGAGCCAAATGCATGATCACCTGCAGCTGCAACTTGATGAGACGGCATCTCTTGATGATGCCTTGATTTGGACATTATCACATCCTTGGAACTATAAGCTTCTACCCTAATATATCCCCATTATAAAAGCCAATTCATTTCTGATATTTTGCATTGGCAGCCTAAAACAGTGTTTATAAAGAATATCAAGGAGTTCCTTTTGACCGTTTCAAAAAGAGCAAGAAGAAAGTCGTGTGGGAGTCTTTCTTGCTGGTAAGACAATGCCAGATTGTACAAGACTGTGTAGGGCATGGTGACTTATAAAACATTTGTTTGGAGTGAAATAGGAAACTGTTGCAAGATTTGGACTGAGAGAAGAGAGAAATGATGTGACTTAAATGTCATAAGGTTTTCTTTGACTTTGGGGTAGAGAAATCACTATATGATGGTTATCACTGAAGTGAGACCAATGAAATGAGGGGCAGATTTGGATAAAGAAACCATATACCTAGATTTTGAACATGCTAAAGATGAGGTGCCTATTTAGTTATCTGAGTAGAGCTGTAAAGTCTGGATTTAGGAAAAGGAACATAAATTTAGGAATTATTACCTTAGAGTAGTAAAGGGCTTGATGAGATCAACTAGGAGAAAGAAAGTCTTACCCTTAATATGGACCATTAGTTTAGAACTAGTATATATTATTTATTGTTTTGCTTTGGTTTTACTAACACAACTTATTTTATATGTCTTTAAAAGACAAAACCAGTTTGATTTTAAGGAAAAAATAGTACTACAAAGAAACCTTTGTGTGATATTATACAACTTAGACTTGGAAAATCATGAGTACACTTCAGTTAGAAGTCAAGAAGATAAAGAGGATCAAGCAAAGGAAAACAAAAGAGCAAACCATGTGGTTGGCAAACAGTACATCCCCCAAGTAGTAATTGACTAATTAATTTATAGATTAAAAATGAACTAATTTAAGATGCACATAAAATGCTAGTGCAAAAATAAAAATAGTACTATACAAACCCTCTCTCCTAACCATCCCACACACAAAATTTGTGCAATTTGGATAAAAGCCTTCCTAGAGATTTAGAGCAGAAGCTCACTTAATGATAATGAGTAGCAATGACTTTTAAAATGTGCACACAATCCTGGGTCACTGCATGAAGGGCAGACAGCTGTACTTATTGACCATTACATTCTGACATTCATTAACGTACAGTAAAGAGGCTTGATTGTGTTTGTTCCTTGCTGGAAGACAGATGTCACTACTTCAGTTGGAAAAATGGGAGATTGGCTGGTGACCTCTATATTAAAGCCAAGGAGAGAATTTTTCTGGACTTAAAACTCCCTTTTCATTTTTTTCTGGTTAACTCCCTTACAGAATATGCATATTCTCCAAAGTGACTGAATTTCCTTATATCAATTGGGCCTTACATTGTTCTTTCTATAAATAATCAAGTGTTTATATGATAGAAAGTTATTAGACTCATTTCTCAGAAATAGAAATATTCTTAAATGAATACATTTGTTAGCTCAATAGAATCAAAATATAAACAGCATTGCCACATTAGCAGTTTCTTTCCAGATATTTATGCATACGAGAGTTGGTGTTTCAAAGGATGGTCCACCCAATGGTGCCCCTTGCCTTCTCCTCTTCTCTGTAAGCATTACCTGACTTGGCATGGCTTTAACAGATATTCCTGTAATTTTTAAAGAAAACTGCAAACAGTTCTGTTAGAGTAGAATAGTACTTTACAGCATGCTTATGGCTATTTTCCCCTGTGGGAGTTTAACTGTGCGACTTCTTGGAAAATCTGTTTCTGTGATTTTTTTGGAAAACTTCAAAATGATTCCTACCTAAAGGTAGCCTCTTTGGGGAATGTTGTAATTTTCTTCCCAATTGGAGAAAAAAATGTTGTTATTGATTTTATCCTTTATACACTCAGATGGATATATCATTATTGTTAATATTGCCCTGAAATTGTATGTGTCATGGAAGAAATCACAATAGAGGCAAAAAAACCCTGTTCCTAAATTTAAAAAACAACAACACTAATTCTTCTTAAGACATCATTTGACATTCCTGCTTAGGAAAATACTGCTTTTGTTCTTTTTCAGGAGGTTTAAAAGAGAAATCTGTAAGTCTCCTTTAGGTCTTTAAAAGAAGTACATGGTGCTCTACTGTCTGGGATATTTTCTTGCTGAACAGCATTTCCTTCACTATATCTGAACTGGGAAAATGAGTTGAATGCATGGCTTTTGCAGCAGTGATGATTCTCACTGCTGCATGAACACTGGAGCTTTTGTTGTGTTCCAAAATTTTTGTTTTAATTTTTATTTAAAAAAACCACATTATTTTCTCTAGCTTAATATATAAAATGAAATAGAAAGTAGTTCAGTATGGAAAATAAAGAAAGCTTGTACTGTGTTTCAATCCGGCCTCACATTAATAAGCTATGTGACTGAGGATTCATTTTTAAAATGGGAGCATTAATTTTACATATTAAATAGGATAGTTTGAAGAAATAATTTAGCTTAGTGCGTCAAATGCCCTTAGCATGATTTCTGTCTAAAAATACACTGCAAAAGACCTCTCTCCCTTAACCCTCCTATATAAGTCAGTGTTATGAGTCAGTGTTATTTCATTCATAAGTAACACCAAACTAGGTATAGCTTAAACAAACAAACAAAATATTTATTAATTTTCAGACTTGGTGATTCTGGCTGCCTTTTAGATGTTCGAACCATGCCATCAAAATTCTCTCCAGCCTTTTATTTCTGCATGTAAATAATAAAACCTATTATGTATAGTATTAGGGATTGAATTATGTGCCCTAAAAAAAAAACATGTTCAAATCTTAATTTACTTTCCTGTTGGTATGAATCAATTCATTTTTAATAGAATCTTTTGAAGATGGTATTATTAGCAAAGTATGGCCAAATCAAATCAAGGTAAGTTTTAATCTGTAGTACTAGAGGCCTTGTAAAGAGGAAATTTGGATGCAGTTAACAAAAGCCAGAAGCCAGAAACCACTAGTCAGAAGTCAAAAGAAGCCAGGGAAGAGAGAAAACTGTTGTCACCAGAGTGCTACCACCTGCAGGAGAAGACATGGCCTTGCTGTTGGATCTTGATTTTAGAATTTTAGTCTTCAAAACCTCAAAACAATAAAATCTTGTTATTTAAGACAATCCATTGTGTGGTATTGGTCATAGCAGCTCTGGCAAACTAAGGCATGTGATACAGAAATTCTTCATGATCTAGGTACTGCCTCTTCTTTCTTAATTTTTTCATTTCTTCATATCATACTATACTTGAGCAATAATAAAGAACATGGATCACAAAATGCTTGATCACAAAATGCTTTCTCAAGTTCCTTGGGATTAAGCCCTAATATCTCTTAGAATTCCCTATCCCCACCAAGAATTTTACCCTAACAAAACTTTACGATTTATGGCATTTTATTTGCTGCTAGGAGACAGGTTTACTCAGAGTTCCTGTATGCCTCTTGATGCTTTCAACATGGACTTGAACTAATTAAACTTGAAGAACCTTGGGAAGAAATAAAACTCAAAAGGTACTTACATTAAATGATCATTCTAGAGATGAGTAAATGACTATCTAATTTGTAAAGTGAGATAATTAATTAACCATGATATACATTGGTGGCTATTTGGAGAATAGCATTGCATCTCTAGCTTACTGTTTGTTAATCCAATTGCAAATAGTTTTTTTCCAGTCCATATTAGGAGAGTTAATTCTACCTTTGTATTTGTATCTCAGTGATTTTATATTTTCATTGCTATGTTAATGAAGCCTAAAAGTACTCAAAAATCTATAAATTTGTAAATTAAATATGTGATTAGAAATTTCAAAGATGTGTATAAGTTTACATTATGCCAAATATCTCCCCAATGGCTGAACAATAAGTTGTATGACACTATTTTCAAACATATTTAATTGAAAGTATAATCTTATTAGACATATGTACTGTGCCAATTTGAGATTATTTTATGAATCCTCAAAAGAGAAAGATTATGTTTGTAAAGTGCTCCAGTCTTCTGGGTGTGATATCTTTTGATTGTATCAAATCCAGCTAAGGGGACTTTGATTAGATTGTTTGATAAGTTAGATGCAGTACTTTTGATTAGGCTACTTCAGTCAGACTTAACTCAGTTTGGGCTCCACCCCCTTGCTGGGTCTGTTATAAATGGAAGCAGAGAAACATTGAGACAGACACAAGAAGAGAGATCTCTGCCATTTTTCATCCTGTCATGTGACAGAAAGGAGAATTCTCAAACAGCTGAGGCCCAGGGAGAGGTGAGCCTTTTGCCTGATAGCTTACAGCTGAAATTGAGAAGAAAATGGAGCAACTGAGCCACAGAGAGGAAGCCTAGAAGGGAAGCAGAAACCAAAGAGACGTCACCTACCATCTTGCTTCAACAATGGCAGTTTACTTTGGTAAGAAGGCATTTCTTATGGTGCCTCGGTTTAGACTTTTCATGGCCTTGGAACTGTAAGCTTTCACCCCAAATAAATCCCCTTTATAAAAGCCAACAGATTTCTGGCACCTCGCATCAGCAGCCCTTTGGCAAACTAAGACATGTATTTAAATATTTTTCTGAAAAATTAATGTCAAAGATAAAACCCAAAATGCTAAATTTATAAGATTTTTGTAAGAGTTAAAGGAGTTATATATCAATAAAGCACTTAGAATAGTGCTTGAAATATAATAATTAGCATACGTATTCACTATTATTATCTTTAAAATAAATACTAGGGTGATTTTAAGGTGGGGAAAATGCTGAACTATTTGAAAAAATATACTAAATCTTTAAAACTACTATATATTTCTTTAATCTCAGTTACATTATGATTCAAGCTAAGGAATAGAATTGGTGATTAAACTAGATAATAAAATGAGGGATAGAGAGATAAAGACAATTACATATTTTACACTGTGAGTTTTGTGGTATGTAACTTGTGTCACCCATTGTATAGGACTCCAAGTGAAGTTTGAATAATCCTTAAACAGGATATAGCTGCTACAGATTGTTTACTAACACGAGAATGAAATTAGAACCACATCACTTGGAGAAAATGCCCATAACCCTAGAAGTAAAATGAGTATGATAAGAGGAGGCAGAACTTCTGTGGTCTTTTCCAGTCTCAGAAATACCAGTGAATGGTGGTTACAACAGGCTTTGAAAATTATTACAGAAGATTTAAAATTTCTGGTGTGCATAAAAGATAATTTGTAGAAACAGTTATTAGTTTGCCAATAATGTCTTATATCAGAAGAAAGTGTTAAAAACTTAGGAGCATCTAAAGTGATTTTAAAGCTCCTATTTCAGAAATTGAAATTCTAAAGGACTGAAAATTCTCTCGGAGATAATGTGAAACTGGCCAATCCTATAATCAATAAAAGTTCATTGGTCAGGGATGCTTATTGAGGAAATGAGAGAATGTGTGCTTTGGAAAAATACACCTTTCCTATATCAGACAGAGGAAAGCTTGCTACACTTATATGTATGATGACAGTAAACGTGAGACTCCTGGGTTGGAAGCAAAGGACTTTATTACTCATAGCATCAGCAGTCACCATAATTTCAGCATTTTCTTGAATATTTCCATAAGTCTTAATTCTACTGAAGTGAGGCAAAGAGGGTCATGTGACAACTTCACCCACAGGGTTTTGTTTTAGTGGAAAGGAAATTTGGGCTTCAAAAAAACAGATGATTTCTAATGGTAACAGCATCTATCCATTGTTCCACACTAAAGTTATCACTGCATTCCAAAGTAGTTTAAAAATAACCTTTAAAAGGTAATTTGGAACAATGGCAGTAGGTGCCTTTGTTTGCAATCCATGGGGCATTTTCTCCCAAAAGAAAGCTATGATTATCTCATTAGCAATATTGGATGCCCAAGTACTAGGGAATAATTAGCAATATCTTAAAATCACTTTAACTCCAGAATTCAAATTCTGAAAATCTTGAAAGTCATTGTGTAGCTAGAATAAAGGGTGTTTTAAGACATTAGAGAACAGAGATTTACCTCTTTTTGTTTTGTTTTTGTCTTTATTTTTTTAATGTTACACTAAAAGAAAATCCGAGGTCCTCATATACCCCCTACCCCTCTCACCCCACTTCTCCCATAACAACAACCTTCTCCATCATCATGGAACATTCACTACACTTGGGGAATACATCTCTGAGCACTGCTGCACCACATGATCAATGGTCCACATTACAGTTTATACTCTCCCCCAGTCCACCCAGTAGGCCATGGGAGGACATAATATACAAATTCTTAAGAAATTGCATGTAATGTATCCATTAAACGTGGGCAGCAAAATAAGGAAAAAAAGATAAGAAAACCAGAAAACAATGTTGACAAACCAGCAAAGAAGTCAAAATTAGGCCCAAAATTAGGCATGTAATAGCACAGATTTGAGAAACTGACAGTGTGTCCTCCTCAGGAGAATAAAAGGATGGAGAAAAGGATCTCAACAGAGCACTGAAGACTATTGTGAAAACTGTCAAGAATTGCAAGGAAGACTTTGTGAAAGGAAAAAAAGAAAACCCTCCATTAACAGAATTCTAAGAAAAAAATGCAGTCATGAGAAATGAATGTTATCATATTATAGTATCTTTTTTTAATTAAAAAAAATTTTTTTAGGAGGTACTAGGGATTGAATCCAGGGCCTCGCAATTGGGAAGCAGGCACTCAACCACTTGAGCTACATCTGCTCCCCATCATAGTATTCTATTTGATTCTGCACTAAATATTGGCTAAATAGTCATAATCATATAATTGATTTGTATAGATTTATCTAAATAATTATATATTTACAGGCAGAAAGTGAGCAGAGATTTGGAGCTGGCTTATGAAGCTTATTGAATCAGCTATCATCTTTGGAAGCAAATAGATCGTATTTAAACCTGGTAAGTGGATAGCAGTATAAGTAGATAGGTAGATTAGATAGATAGATAGATAGATAGATAGATAGATAGATAGATAGATAGATAGATAGATAGATAGACAGACAGACAGACATATGGATTTGGCTACAGAGAAAGTGACAGAAATAGAGTTATGGATATGGATGTGGTTATGGATGTTATACATACATATATGTAAATATATGTGTATGAGTGCCTTTGCCAGTGAATTTTTTGCAAGTCTGAAATTTGCATTTTCTTCTTAATGCTATAGTTGTTCTTAAACAAAGGATGGCAGTTATTTCAATATTTATATAATTTACTTTTATATTTTCTTGTTTTTATAGGTCTCCCTCTATTAGAATTTAAATTCTCTGAGAGCAGATTTTAGCATGAAATATCCCAAGCACATCAGACATTGTAGTCACGAGAAAGGTATTTATAGAATTACTAAATTTGGCAAACAAAAATACAACCAAGATGATATATTTCAAATTTATGGCATACACCTTTACTTAAGGTACAATTCTAGCCATATTAAACAAGGTATCTGTGTATATGTTTTAAAAGTTCTGCAGGTGAATTTGTTGCATATCACTTTGAATTATATATAACATCAATAGTCATTATTAACATTAACCAATTGTCTCATATGTTATTTGAAGTGGAAACAAAATATTTGAATAGTAGGTCAAAAGGAAACAACAATGAAACAAAAAGAAAAAAGAAAAAATTAATACATGGTAATTCAAATAGTTATTTTGGAACAGAAAAAAATTGTGAAGCACTGATGACTGATTAAAAACACCTTAGCTTTCAGCATAGGTGTTCTTGGAAGATCTATTTTCAATAGCAACAATGTCTCATTAAACTGAAAGAATACAAGGTAATAATAAAGACTCCTAAGATGTGATGACACAGAATTCATTAATGAGCTATAGAAACTTTGGCTTATGATACTGCACGATTGTGATCGTAACTGAATGTCATCAAGTGGCACACAATTAGTGTGATTAACCAACTTCAGTACTCAGCAGAGAATGCATTGAATCAATAAGATTTCTTTCATACACAGGATATGTAAAACATTTGGGATCAAATGTCTTGTTTCTAAAGCACCCTTTAATAGGGCTCTTTTCTTGTTTCCACATATGATTGGTCTGTTATCAGGCAGCATGCCTGTTAGATAAACAGGAATGACCTTGGAAAAATAATCCACACTGTAATGAATTTGATAGGGTGCTTCCTAGTGAATTTGATGAGGCTGTAAAGCAGGAATCCTAGTATAGAATTTGTAGCTCAAGCCTTATTCACTTTTCCTTAAGTAGCCTTAAACAAATTAAATGAACTTGATGATTCCAGGTAATTTGCAAGAGCAAATACATGCATCCTAACACTAGGAAAATTTCTGTGTGGAAGAAGTCCACATGAAAAATAAAGCAATTCTAATTGTATGTGAAGATGTAGGTTAAATATTCATTGATAAGGACAAGAATATTTTGAATCCCATTAGATAGTTCTGTGTTGACATTTACAGAAGCAATTTTGCATAATGGAATAGAAGTAATGTATGAGAATCCAATGTAATAAAATTATATAATGTATTCTGAAAGTGATGAAGAGTTGTACAGCCATGTGTCACAAGTTTATAATAACTACAATATAAAACTTATTTATGCACCCACAATTCAGAAATGTATGCAAATTTAAAATATGCATCTTTTTTAACACCAACTTCCTCACAGAACAAAATAATTACATCTCCTATATAAAGTTATTGTATTATTTATTTAGCATTAGATTACACATTTAAAACTGATTGAAGAATTAAATTAAAAAATTTGGAAATATTAACATAAATTGAACCTAGAGAAAGAAAACAAGACTGGTTTTAGCCTGGGAGAAATCAGCATACCTCCTAGGTACACTTCCTTCTTCTGGAATAAATAAATCAAAGTCCTTTTCTTGCCAAGTTTATTGTATCAGTTCAGTTCATGGCAAACACATACACACACATATAGAATTTGTGAAGCATAATACATTTATTTATCCTGTGAAATAAAAGAAGAAGTGTTGTTACTGTAGTGAGTTCAGTGTTGGGCAGATGAAACAGAATTACATGTAATCCCAGCCCTTGGTATATAATCTTTATTTTTGTCTTTGGAATTTGAATGTGGTAGAAGATTGGAATTTTTTTCTCTCCAAATTTTCATATATTTTCCTGCAAAAAAGTAGTAAGCATCTCCAAAGGGAAAGAGCCAGAAAATTGAGTAAAGCAGTAGAATGACTTCAAAACTTACTTGCTCTATACAATTGAGGCTCAATCTTCAAGTGCATAAAATGGAAGAAAAAAATACAGAAAAAGTTTTTTTTAATAATTTAAATGAGATAAAGTTTGCAGAACATCTCATACAAGGTACCTGTCTTATAACATGTGAATGCTAAACCTGATTTCTTCCCCTTAATAAACACACACACATATACATACACACTTACATACATGCCAGGATACATACATACATCTGATTATTTGAAGCAGAGATATCTGACTTGGACTCTCCAGACTAGAGTTTACTTTCTATATAAATGCTCTTTTTCAAAAAGTTGTAATCATCATTCTAGGAATTGAATTGTATCTCCTAAAAAAAAATGTTCAAGTGCTAATCCCTGGTTCTATAAATGTGATGCCATTTGTAAATAGGACTTTGAAGACGTTATTAATAATGATGAGGTCAAACTGGATTAGGGTGTGTCCTAATATGAAATGACTGGTATCCTAATATGCCAAGGAAATGTGGAAACATTCAGTGGGACACAGACAGAAAGAAGATGGCCGTGTGACAGAGACAGTGATTGAATTATGTCATGGTCATGGGCAAGACACTGACAAAACCTGACAGACTTCAGAGGGAGTATGGCCCTGATTGTGGACTTCTCGCCTCCAAAATTGTGAGACAATACATTTTTGTTAAGCCACCAGATTGGGGTACATTACGGTAGCTCTGAATATGGTAGCTCTGGCAAACTAACATATACCATAAGTACCGTTATTTGAAAAGGGCCAAATGCTGACTTGCTAAGGTCCTATCTAGATAATTACATCCTGCAAACTTACCAATGTTCTACCTCATTCCTTCTCTAGCCCATTTCTTCATTGTTCTCTTCTTATTTTTAAATTTTTTGTTGTGGTAACATATATACAACATAATATTTCCCATTTTAACTACTTTTAGGTATACAAATCAGTGATGTTAATTACATTCACAATTTTGGGCTACCATCAACACCATCCATTACTAAAACTTTCACATCTTTTTACTTTTTCTGATATAATCTTCATTTCTAGACCCTCTTCCAAGACTCTCTCTCCTGTTTTTATTCTTTTCAAACTCTAGCACTCCCTTTAGTGTTTCTTGCAAAGCTGGTCTCCTTGTTACAAAATCTCTGTTTCTGTTTATCTGTGAATATTCTAATCTCACCCTCATTTTTGAATGACAATTTTGCTGGATGATTCTTGACTGGAAGTTTTTCTATTTCAGTATCATAAGTGTATCCTACCACTGCCTTCTTGCATCATGGTTTATGATGAGAAATCAGTATTTAATCTTATTGGACATCCCTTGTATGTGGTACATCACTTTTCTCTTGCTGCTTTTGGTATTCTCCTTTTATCTTTGGCATTTGACATACTGATTAATATGTGACTTGTGGTAGGTCTATTTAGATTTTTTTGGATGAGAGTATGTGTTTCTTAGACACAGATATCTATGCCCATCAAAAGGTTTGAGAAATTTTCTACCATTATTTCCTTAAATATTCCTTCTCACCTTTTCCCCTTCTCTTCTACTTCTGGAACACTGATGACACATATTTTTGCATGGCTCTTGCCATTATTTATTTCCCCAAGACCTTAACCAATTTTTCTCATTTTTCTCTTTATCTGTATTTTTTTATGTTTGCTTTCAGATGCCCTGATCAGATGCACACTGATCCTTTCTTCTGCCTCTTCAAATCTGCTGTTATATGTCTCCAATGCATTTTTTATTTCATTTATTGTACCTTTCATTCCCATAAGTACTGCTTTTTTTCTATGTATGCCTTCAAATTCTTGTCTGTACTTTGTGCTTTGTCCTTAATCTCTTTAGCCATACGTTGACTTAGTAAGGAGATTTGTTTGAACACCTATGATTAGTTGTCTCCAATCCTTTATGTCATCCAGAGGCTTAATTTGTTCCTTTAACTGGGCCATATCTTCCTATTTCATGGTATGGATTGCAATTTTTTGTTGGTGTCTCAGCAGTTGATTTCCTAGATGTATTCATTCTTGGCCCCTTTTCTCTCTTGTTTAGGTCTTTCTATTTGTATGACTTTGTGCTATAGTCTCTCTTTGATCCTCAGTTCAAATTAATTTAGAAATTTATAGTGACTTGTGTTTAGCCAAACTAAATTTTTTCAGCTCTTTTCATCAGTTTCTTGCCCTTTCTCCCTTGCTAGTTGTGGAATAGGAGTCAAGGATGCTGTTAGCACTGTAAACAATGGAGGCTGAAGCTGCCTGCACTGCCTCAGGAACCAACGAAGTTTCTTCCACTTGTCTCCCCTGTCAGAGGTAAGGATGCAGCCACACCCATATATAGTAATCCAAGCTGTATAGGCCAAGCCCATCTGTAGTTGCCTAGAGAGACTGATGAAGCTTCATGCCCTTCCTTCCCTACTTTGGATGGAGCCCCAGGTATGAGCAGCAAACTGTGCCATGTAAGTCAAAATTGACCATGGTTGCCCAGGTAGACTGATGAATTACATCCCCCTTCTCCTCTGCCATTAGTGGGAATGGAGCCTACCAGTGAAACCAGCAGTCTTGTCTGTGCAAGATGAAAGCAACAGCTGCTGCCTGGTGAGGATGAGGGAGCACTGTCTCTCCTCCTGTTCTGTCAGGGGCAGGAATGGAGCCACAGATATGTCCAATAATCTAGATTGTGCAGGCCAAAAGGAATGGCAGTTGCCTAGAAAGGCTTAGGGCAGACTTTCTCTCCTGCCCTGCAAGGGACAGGGATGAAGTCAGAGATGTTTCCAACTTCTATTCCATGCAGATTGAAAATGGCTGCAGCTATCCAGAGAGGTCTGTCCCTTCTTTCCTGATAGGGGCAATAATGGATAGACAGGAGTACCCAACTGAAAGTGCTTGCAGTTGCTTGGAGAGGCTGGTACAGGTCTTCCCAGCTTCCACTTTGCTGGAAGTGGGGCTAGAGCCCAGGCTAGGCTGCAATTTGACCTGGATGGAAAAAAGTCTGTCCCTAAGGTCCTATGATTTTCATGCCACTTCCCCTCATTCTGGCGATGGAGATAAATTGGAGGCTATGAGCCTCTTTCTAACTTGAACAGATTCAAACTTTATCTGTTCTTAGGATTAGACTTTAGCCAGCCAAATTTACTAATCAGTAGCTGAAATTAGCACATGACCATCTCTTCCTCCCATTTTTGGAAAATCAAGCTTCCATCTCCTGCCAGGGAATAGCTCTGAGGTGGCTTGTCCCACCAGTGGGGGATGTGCACTGGCCTCCATGCCATGGAGTGCTCTATTCATGAATTTTCACTGAAGATAGGCATTCTCCTCCTTCTGTTTTACAAGGATGTTGCAGGGTGCTCTTCTGGTCTCCTGGGACCCGAACAGGAGATTTAGATAGCTCTAGCTGATTACTAATTGCACTGAGGGATGAGATGATTTTTGGAGCGCCTTACTCTGCTGCCTTCTTCTGACATTGAACATATTTTTATGTGCCTATTGGCCATTTGTATATCTTCTCTGTATAAATGTTTAATAAAAGCTTGGGCCATTTTTTTTCAATAGAGTTGTTTGTCTTTTTGTAGAGTTGTTGGAATTCTATACATTCATATACTGCACAATATAGTCAGCTGCAAAGTCATAAATATCATATCCATCAGATTTCTTCACCAACCTTGCATGACCCTTCACTACTAGTCTTTTCCTAGTGGTATCTGTGTATCCAGTTTTGGCAAGCTCTTATCTAGTCATCACAGTATACGCAAAGTTATCCAACTAAATGCAAATGTGGTGGTGACATCCCCTTTATCTTCATAGCAGCAATAGTTAGGTCTTAACTTCAATCAACTTCAATAACACTTCCTCCAATAAATAGAGGTTGAGCTACTTTTTTGGTTTGTTTTTTAAAGTATTAGTAGACGTGGAACATGTTTTTGCTTTTTTGTTTTTCAGTCCAGAGAAAATATAGAGATGGATCAATATTATCTCACTATCAATTTCCTGCACAACACTCTTTGCTGGTGTTTGTTATTAAATGATTGTGCCTCCTCTTTTCTCTAACTTTAGGCTTCCCAACCTGCAGCTTACACATTGAATCCCTAGCAGATGTGTTCGCTCATTAAGTCCTGACCTGGAACTCTTGAAAGGAGAAAGGGGCTTTGAAAATATCTTTTCTGATAGATTGTATAAAGATAACTCAGTGGGGGCATTATTAAGTGTCAGGGGTAACTATGCCATGCTCCTTTTTGTATAAACACACCACTCTTCCATTCCTTCCCATGATGGCCCAAAGACATGCAGCAAAACATATCTATCAGAGTTCCAAGTGGAAAGTGAAGCACCAATAGCTATTTTGGTTTTTTTTCCCTACCACTTAATTAAATAAGAACATTTAAAATATATATGTGTTCAACCACTTTGATTGTCTCTCTTTCCAAGAAAAGTGGAATAATTTCTTACATTCACTTTGACTTGTGAGAACTTCCCTTATATCATGTTCCCTTTTTTTCTGATGGCATATTTGCTTAATCATCTTCTTTGACTCTTCTGTACTATGATTCAGGTAAAAGTCTGAATCCATCAGCCTAGCTTTTGATATACAAAGAGTGAAAAATGGAAAAATTTTCAAGTTTTTAGACAAACTATTTCTTTCACACAAAAAACTCATTTTTTCTTTCTGTTAGTGTCCTATATTAACAAACTAATTTCAAGTTACTGGCTACATAGAGGGAGAGAACCCATAAAAAATGAATAAGACAGCATAATTTTATAGTTTAAAATGACCTATGTATAGACATCATTAAATGGCTACCACATCACTCATTATAATTACTCGCTCAGCAATCTCTCTTCTAATTCTGATGGTAAATTTTATGAGGGCCACAGCCTGTTTTTCTTGTCCATCATTTTGCACCTAGCCCATTGCTGGAAATATTAGCATCTGCTTTATAAAATAAATTAAATGACTAAATAAGTGAATGAACTAGTAGAGAATTCCTAAAGTAGAATATAACATTAGATTCCTCTTTTAGGCACATGTGGTGATTCAAAAGTTTAATTGCCTCTCTGCCTACTTTTCTTTAAATTCAGTTTGAATACGCAGCTTTATTTTGATTAATATTTTGTCTCTGAAACACCAGACCTCTGCAAGATTTATTTGGTTATTTCTTAAATTGCAATTTGTTCTTAGTCTCTATTTCAAGACAGATTGTTTGGCAATATTTTTGACAAATAGAAGAACCTAATAATCTCACTGCTCCAGACACTCATCATTTGTGAGGATGGCTGTCTTACTCTGGATTTTAAATGTCTCCTAGCACATTTATCGAGCTACAGCAGAAAGAAAACCTTCCTTGTTCTTCCTTGAATGACTGAATATGAGGCAGCAACTTGAAAGAAAATCAGAACAGTTGGACTAAAAAGATCACAGAATATTCCAATTCAGCAGCTTGTAGAGATTGCATTGTATTTACATGAAAATTGCTGTGTAAATACTCATCAATTCCAAACATCCCTCTAGGATTAAGTTTGCCAGTTTGGGCAACTAGAATTACAAGACTCCTACTTAAATTTAAATTTCACATACAAACCAATAGTATGTTTATTTAAGTATGGTCCATGTGATATTTGGGACACTTCTCCTTTAGAATATTCATTTTCATTCTGAAATTCAGACTTAGCCAGATGTCTTATATTTATTTTATCTGGCAATACTGCCAGTTATGATGGATATTCACATAATCAGTGTTCTGTGTGAAGTAATTCAGGAAGGAGAGTAGAAGTTTTGATAGATTCACACATGGTACTTTGATGTAATATGGAAAAAAGGCCAGTTTGCAGATTTAGAGAGGAAAAATGTATTGTTTTCTTTTTAATATGATTTAACTAGCACTAACATTAACTATTTTGCTGATAGTAAATGTTTCTGGGAGTGCTGATTATCCATCATTCTTCAGCTAATGGTGAATTCAATTTAAGAAGATTCTGGAGGCTATTTGATTTTGAAGCATATAGCCTTGAAATTGTGGCTGTTTTATTCTGATTCTTGCAATAAAGTATACAATTGATCAAGACTCCATAAGAAATGAATTTCTCAGCACCTTTTTTAATATCCTTTTTAGTGCTTTAATATATCCTTGAGATAATTAATATTTCATGGTGAAGAGATTATTCACACTTTGGAAATTAACATTTTTCATGAGCTGCAGAAGAATAAATATAACAACTATTAAAATAAATTTCTGAAAGTTAACTATAGAATATTTTAATTTTTAACTCATTTAATTAAGTTGCTTCATGTTAGTAACTGAGCACGGGAGGATTTAATGTCACTTAGTATGAAAGAAAATGACTACATTTATTCAAATGCTGATGTGTGTGTGTTGTATGAATCTAAAAATAGCAACTTTGCCACTTTTACAGGAAATAAATCTCTATATTACTTCTGCTCAAGAAAAGTAAATGATATTTTATGCTGAATATCCCAACCAAATAAATGTTTGAACTGGATATTTTGAGTAATCTTGGATTCTGCAATTTGGACAAATTAGGAATAATATTGGCTATAGAAAACACGTAAATTAACCAATGTTTTAAAATTAATTGAGCTAATTATACTTCCTTCTAAACTTGATAACAAAAGATCTTTAGATTCTCCTTCAAATTCAGGAAAGTATATGTATGATGACACCCAGGATCAGAATTCTTCCACTTACTGATTCCTATAGTGTTAATTAATGAAGGTTTATGTATGTTTCTACACTGAAATGATATACTCTCAATTATTTCCATGTCCACTGATGCAATGATAACAGGATAGATCTGCTGGAATTAATGCCTGATTATTTGTGCTCATTTACGGATAGTTTCCTCATGGTCACCAGAAAATCCCCATTGCACAAAAAATTTTGCTGATGGGTTAGTTTCTCACCCTCAATTCCTTTGTTTGAAAAATGATTCACTATTGAAAATTCTATTTCAAGATACAAATATCTTCTAACCATAAGACTAGATGTCCTAGTAGTTTGTCAAGAACTATGAATTCTTTCATCATTGAGGAATCTGAGAAAAGATAAAGTTAAAGGTAAAGCAGTAGGTCTTGATAAGAATAAGGTGGCAAGGCTCAAGAGTGACTCTAAGAATTCTGATGTAATCAAATATGCCATGTTGATAACATTTGGAACTGTTCAGACTGGGAGAAAGTATATTTCAACACAAGCAGAATCAGGTATTCTATTTTAGCAACATTACTTTTGAGATGTCTATTAAACATCTGGTAGGATATATTCTTATATTTTCTTGGTCTCCATCAAGAAGTTAGATCTCTCCACCCCTTAAGATGCACTTGTTAAAACTTTTCATCTGTTCCTTTTCATCAAATTTTGTATCCTTGATTAGATATTGCTCTCACTGAATAATTTGGGTTTTTCTGGGTCAGTTTCTTGCAAAATATTTTTATAGACAGTATTTTAGTTTGCTAAAAGCTGCTGGGAGCAATATACCAGAAATTGGATGGTTTTTATAATGGAAATTTGTTAGGTTAATTTAAAAGCTTGTAGTTCTGAGGCTGTGAAAATGTCCAAATCAAGGCATCATCAGAGATGCTCTATCACAAAAGGTTGGCTGCGGGTGATCCTGGCCTTCTCTCTCAGATGGCAAGGCACATGGAGGCATCAGCTGCTCTCTGGATCTCACTGTTTCAGTTTCTCACTGTGGCATCCTTTTTCCTGGGAGCCTTTCTGAATTCCTGGGTTCTTTCTCTCCACCTCTGATACTTTTTCTCTGTGTTTCTTTTCAGTCCTGCATTTATAAAGGACCCTAGCAAGAGGACCAAGACCTACCCTGGGCCATGCCTCACTGAAGTAATGCAATCAAAGTTCCCCCAACTGAATCCAATCAAATCAAAGGGTTCCACACCCACAGGAATGGATTAGGTTTAAAAACATGATCATATCTGGGATCCATAAAAAGCCCCAAACTGTCACAGACAGCAAGATCCCAGAGTGGTCTCTTTAGGTTTTTTCTTCTTTTATTTCTTTAGGCATTTATGTATTTATTTACTTATTTTTATAAAATTTTATGGAAGTATATCATTCATCCATGAACATCCATAAAAAACTGTCTAGTAAAAACCGTGAACTTACAAAACAAACATGCATATCATCATACAGAGCTCCCATACATCACTCTCCACCAGCACCTTGCAGTGTTATGAAACATTTGTTCCTATCTATGAAAGAGCATCGTCAATGTATTACTACTAACTATAAGCCATATCTTACATTTGGTGTATTTTTCCCCAACCCACCTTATTATTAATTCCCTGTATTAGTATTATATATTTGTTATAGTTCATGACAGAATAATCTCATATTTGTCCTGTTAACCACAGTCCATTTTCCACCACTGGATTCCCTGTGTTATATAGTCCCGTACCTTGTAAAATCCATTCAAAGTATACACTCAGTGGCTCTCATTTTCATCACAGAGTTATGCTATCATAACCTTAGTCAATTTGAGAATGTTTTCATTTCTCTAAAAGGAAAAATCCCATATTCTGTTTGGGGTGGGGTGGCCAGCCCTGCATCCGTTATAGGGCCTGGAGATTTGGATGACAGTCCAAAGAACCGAGCCTACAGAATTGCTCAGATTAGTAAACCTAGAACAGTGTGCATGGGCACAGCTTGGGGTGAACTGCCTGTCCCCTCTTACCCTGGTTGATTCTCAGCACCGCCCCCCCCCCCACTTGCCATCTGTCTCTAAGCTCCTTTCTTATCCTCTGTTCTCACGACACCGGGGACCCCTTCCCCTTGCTCTTAAATAGCCAAACACCTATGCTATTGAGTTGCAAGGTCTCCAGTCCCCTCTCCCTTTTCAGGGTCCTCGCTCCCTAGAAGGCCCAGATGCCCACCCTCCTATAGGGTCTCAGGACCCCCCAATTCAAATCTGTCTCCCCCATCATGGCTTACCGCCCCCAGCCCCACCCCCAGGGCTCTATCAGGGATCAGGTGGGTCTCTGCCCCTCTCCCTGCACTGCCACCGACCCTCACAGTTCTCTGTCTTCTCATTTCCCCCCGAGAGGGGGTCAATTCCCGCCCCTGGCCAGCCCGGCCCCTCTCCCTGCCCGGCCAGCTGCCCTCCCGGGTGCCCCCAGCCCTCCACCGCTGGTGCCGGTGCCGCCTCGGTGTCAACTCCCTGCCGAGGTCAGACCCCTCAGGGACGGAGCCCCTCTCCCAGCCTGGCTCAGCCTGTAACCCCCCGACAGGCCCAGGGCCCTCCTCCACGTCAGACACCCCCTTCTTCCCTAGGCAGGGAAGGGGTGGCAGGCGCCCCGCCGGGTTCAGGCCAAGGCCGCCCACCGGTGTGCCCCTCTCTCGGCACCTGAACTGCGGGCGGCGCCCCTTGCGGAGCCCCGTGGCCGCCGGCCGCCATCTTGGCGTCTCCACCGCGCAGGACGCGGCCCTGGAGGCCCTTTAGGTCCCACAACCCAGAGAGTTTTCCTCATTTGCCTCACGGCGAAGGCTGTTGTTCTGTGCTTTTATCTGTTGCTATCAGCATAAGCTTGTCTTCTCTTTATTGGTGCTTCTAATTGAGATTCGGGGATCAGGAAGTTTATTCTTATTGCTACTTTCTAATTGGGGGTTGTCCTCATTGAACGTCTCCAGGCGTCTCTCCTCCTCTTCCGCCTCCTAGTTGGTTCTCCATTCTTGTGTCAACCATGGATGTTTTCCTGAAGAAAAGAGAAATGCTGTGTTTCAGGGTTTGTTTATAGGGCAATTGTCCACCGTAATCCCTAAATTTATAAAGTTGTAAACAGAAAAAAATGCACCCAAATAAATATTTTAAGAACAAATATGATCTAAGTAAAATTTTTATTTAAAACATACAGTCAGCATATTTTTAATATACTTTTTTTCTGTCCTCAAGTAGCTCTTATTATATTGTTTCTTCTTTATTTTCTTTTAAATGTTACATTCAAAAAATGAGGCCCTCATTTATTCCCCACCCCCCTCACCCCACTCCTCCTTTTTAAAATTTTTAAAGGTACTTAAATTACATAAATATTATATTAAAAATATAGGGGTTTTCCATATGCCTGACTCCCACCCTTCTCACACTTTCTCACATTAATATTATCCTTCATTAGTGTGGTACATTTGCTACAATTGATGAGCACATATTGAAGCATTGCCACTAAGTGTGGATTATAGTTTATTACATTATATAGTTTACACTCTCTCTTGCACAATTTTTCAGTTATGACAAGATATGTAATGGCCTGTATCTGTCATTGCAACATCATCAGAAAATTCCAATGTCCCCAAAATGCTCCCATTTTACATCTATTTTCCACTCACTCCCCTCAGAATCACATCTTTAATAAAAAAATTATAAAGCATGTGAAATGAATTTTGAAAACTACAACACTAATATCAGTCATTGATAAGGAAAATAAAGTATAAAAATGAAATTAGAAATCTGTTACCTTGTGTAGACAATCAGCATTTTAAAACCTTCCTTAATTTGAGGGAATATTTCTTCGATGGTGATAAGTTACGAAGAAGCTTTAATACATAGAAACTGTGTCCTTTCCCTCTCTGTGGCCTGGCAGCTAGTCCACATGTCCAGAAAGCTGATAGTTTAAATCAGGATTTTGAATGTAAAGGAGTGTTTTAAAATTAAGAGAAAGTTTAGAACTGTCTCAAAGCAGCACTTATAGCCTGTTAGGCAATAGTGCTGGTGTCACTATGACCCTGGCCTTGGTCTGTTTCCCTCAGCCTATCTCTGTTGCTGCCTCTTGTTTACAGTTTTCTGCAATATGTTGTCCTTTCCAAGACATCCTAGAATCAGTTGACATCAACCAGGATCTTCATCTAATACCTGGGGTAATAATATGGTAAATATAGTGCCTCCAATTAAAAATTGTAAGGCACACACATTTATGCACATATGCAATAAAAATATTAATAGTAAGGGATTAGATCAGCAATGTGATTTGTAATCTGGCTTGTTCTTTTAACAGCTGATTGACATTGAACATTAAACATAGACTGGAATGTTAAATATTAACATTTTTAACAAAAGAAAATAGTGAATTTAAATGTAGGACACTATCACATAGTACTATAGCTTCTATTTTAAATTTTAAGTGTTTAATTTCATGTGTCACATCTGTCTTTATATGTAGCTGCGAAATAGCATCTGGCTATATTAAATTTTACATAAGCCCCATGAATCCGGAAAATGGTGAAAGTTAGGAAATCCCATCATTTTTCGTGTTCTGGAAAATCATTTACTGTGAAGAATCACCATTCTCCATATGTCTTTCATAAGTCTCATGGATGACCTCTTGTTTATCTAGACAAGGCAAGACACTGACCCTCCACATTCCCCTTTTTTGTCTCAACCAATGATGAGCTGAACTGCTTGTCCCCACTGATCAATAGGAACAAAATTTTTCTTGAGCAAACTTCAAGATTCTCTCCATCCTCCAGGATCCTGAACTTAAGAATACCTCTGAGAAAATAGGCTGCTTCCACATTAAATATCCTCAGATCTAACATCTGTTCAAACCAACCTTTCTTCCCACATTCTTGTACTCAGTACTTTCCTCTCTATAAAAGTAAAACACTTTTTGCTTAATTGTTGCATTGCTTGATGATCTTATAGTCTGAACATTCTCCATACTGCAATGGTTTCTCCCTCTATTGCAATAGTCCCTTTCTTCCTTATAAATAATCCTTTGAATAAAGTCTCTCTTTACCAGGTCTGGATTTGCATTTTATTTGAAGCTGATGATGTAAACTTCATTCAAAATTAATGGAGTAAAATTGGCATAACCACAGTGTATTACTAACTGCTACTTAGTCATTTACCTTGAGGTACATGCATTCTAAATAATATAAAGGAGAAATAGCATGATTAAAATATTTCAAAGCATATTTAATTTATCTTAGTTTTTTGGTCAAGATTAAGAGTAGAAAGTTCAATTAAATAAAGTTATACTTTCAATGACATGTTATATTGCAAAGGTTATGAATTTGTCATTCTTATACTTTTCATAGTAATAAAATGTACAATAAAAAAGTAAATAGAAAATTTGTAATATTTCAAATATTTCAAATAAAATAAATGTTTTTTCACATATCTTGCACTGATTTTGTATTTATAGTGGTTAGGGTTGGTATAAGTCATTTGAAAAAATCATAAGTATATTTTGTGGTAACAAAATCAGAATAGTGACTTTCTATAATAAATGCTGATATAATCAAGTATCTTGGAATATGTGCAGTGCTTGAACACATGCTTATCATGTGAAAATGCATGAGGCATATATAAATAATACAGCCTACTGAAAATTTATGTAGGTTTTACACTAAACTGACACTAACTGCACTGTAGTAATTGAATATGCTCTAACCGTCATCTTTCTCATGGCTATAATGTGGAGAACCAATATAAAGGTTGAATGGAGGCAAATTTGAAAGGACAAATTGGGAGAAGAGTCATAATGGAAAATCAAAAAGCAAACAAACAAATACTATTTGGCCAGAAATGTAAAACACCATTAAGTTACAAAGAATACCAGTAGAAAGAAATGGGGGAAATTTTGTTCAGATAATTAGTAAATGAATAGTTTAAAATAAATGTGAAGTAAACAAATCCACAAAGAGAATTGGAGATGTCAAGACAATTCTGTTAAATACACAACTGAATGAAATACTAGAAAGAAAATCAGAAGAATATAGATCTGAGTAACACAGTCAACTAACATGTATAGAACACACCATCCAAAAAAGAGCAGAAAGCACATATTTCAAGAGCTTATTGATCTTTCAACAAGGTAATTACCTCCTGATAAAAGAAACCTCGTGAAAGCAAAAAAGTGAAATCATACCTAAAT
Organism: Dasypus novemcinctus; assembly: GCF_030445035.2. Taxonomy (NCBI): domain Eukaryota; kingdom Metazoa; phylum Chordata; class Mammalia; order Cingulata; family Dasypodidae; genus Dasypus; species Dasypus novemcinctus. The sequence goes on from NC_080674.1 coordinate 19,746,775, forward strand.
TGCAAGGGATGTCTTAAAGGAAATACAATTAAAGAAAAGCAAGAACCTCAATGAAAATGGAAAGAAAAAGCTACATATAAAAAATATGTAGGATCCCACTAAAGCAGTTCTGAGGGATATTTACAGTACTACATATGTTAGCAAAGAGGAATGTTCTTAAATAAATAATAAGAGTTTCTACTTTAAGAAACTAGAGGAAAAAGCATGAGCAAAATAAACCCAAAGCTAGCAAAAGGAAAGACATAAAAAAGAAGAGAAAAATATGATATAATTGAAAATATAAGCATAGAGAAAATCAATGAAACAAAGAATTGGTTCTATAAAAGATAAACACAATTTCTGAAACTCCAGCAAGATTGGTAAAAGTAAGAAGAGAGAAGGCAGAAATCACTCAAGAGAGAATGAAGCAGGATATAGCAATCCAATTCTGAAGCTTTTGAAAGGATATGGGAATAGTATAATAAACCTTATACTCAATGTCCTGGTTTGTTTTTTGTGGACTCCAAAAAATTATGCATTTAAAGTAACACATTCCTGTGCCTGAAAATGCACAGGAATGGGTTACCTGGAGTCTTTTGATTAGATTCAGATAATGGACCTGGATTAAATCACTTGATTAGAATGCTTTTGATTGTACTATGACAGTGAGGAGTGACTCAGGTAGGGTCTGCCCTCGTGCTGGGTCTTATATGAACTGAGAACACATGCAGAAAAAGACACCTTCCTCTGCATGTGAGAGAGGGGCATACACGAAGATAGAGAAGGCTGACAGATTGAGAGAGGTCCTTGAGTCTGAAACCAGCAGAACACAGAGGCACAGAAAGAAACCCCAGAGGCCCCGCACTCATGGAGCAGCTCAAAGCTGAGGAGATGAAACACTGCCATATGCCTGACTGTACACAGCTGAACTCTGGGAGAAAGTAGAGCAGCTGAGGCTTAGAGACGAGACACGGAAAGAGACAAGCTATTTGCCTGATCACACTCTGCTGTACTCCAGGACTCAGTGAGTCTTGAGGAGAAGACAGGGACCTCAGCTCAGGTAAGCTGCCATATTGCCTTGTCATGTGGTAGAATTATGGGATCTGCCAACAGATGACCTTGGTGAGAAAGCATCTCTAATGGTGTCTTGATTTGGACATTTCATGTCCTCAGAACTGTAAGATTTTCCACTAACTAAATTCTCTTTATAAAAGTCAACCCATCTATGGTACTTTGCATTGGCAGCCCTTTGGCAAACTATGACACTCATAAATTCAACTAAGGAGGAGAAATGTTTCAATATCTCAAAAACCACAGAGTATCAAAGCTCAATTAATGTAAGAGATTCTCTGAATAGGACTTCAACCATTAAATAAATTTAATTTTTATTTGAGACTCTCCTTAAAACTAAATCTCCAGGTCTAGATAATTTCTGTGACAAATTCTACCACACATTTAAAGAAGAATTAACACCAATTTTACATACACATACAAAGGCATATTAGTCTACCATAACAAGGAATGGAGTTTTGATACATGCAACCACATAGATGAACCTTAAAGTCATCATACTAAGTTTTCACTTAACATGCTGAACACAAAAGAACAAATATTGTATGACCTCACTGATAAGATAAAATAATAGAATACAGGTTACCAGAGATGGGATAGGGATAAAGAATGGGGAATTAAGGCTTAAAATGTACAGAGTCCCTATTTGGGTTAATAGCAGAATTTTGGTAATGGATGTTGGTGATGGTAGCATTCATATAGTTATGAATATAATAACCACCACTGAATTATATATTTGAATGTGGTTAAAAAGGGAAATTTTAGATTGTATATATGTTACCAGCATAAAAAATTTTAAAACAACACAGGACTGTACAGCACACACAGTGAATTCTATTGTAAACAATGGACTATAGTTAACAGCACAATTATAAAAATGTTATTTCATGAGTTATAGCAAATGTACCACACTAATACAAGGTGCTAAATAGAGTGTTATGTGGGAACCCTATATTTTATATTTGATTTTCCTGTAAACCCACAACTTCTCTAAAAACATAAAATAATAATAAAGCACTTGACAAAATTCAATGTCCAACACCCATGAATGATGATAAAAACTCTCGTCAATTAGAAATATTGAAATTGATTATCTACAAAAATAAGCAAAAACAACCAGCCACTAGCATCATATGGGTGAAAATTAGAATGCCTTTTTCCTCAATTCCAAGTTTGAGAACAAACAAGTATGTCCACTCTCACAAGTCTTGATGTCAATATAATGGCCATGGGAGTTGTTGAAGGCAGGGAGAGGAAAGAAGAGGTGTGAAAAAGTTATTTTGGGGACTTGGAGCTGTCCTGAGTGATAGCACAGAGACAGATGAAGGACATTATATATCCTGCCATAATCCACTGAATGGACTGGGGGAGAGTGTAAACTACAATGTAAATTATTATCCATGTGGAGCAGCAGTGCTCCAAAATGTATTCACCAAATGCAATGAATGTGCCACATTGATGAAAGAGGTTGTTGATGTGGGAAGAGTGGTAGGGGTGGGGAGTCGGGTATATGAGAACCTCCTATAACTTTTAATGTAACATTTTTTGTGATCTATGTATCTTTAAAAAAATTTTTTAAATTTGCTAAAAAAGTTACTGGAGTGTCTCTCCATTATAGATAACAACTTAGATATAGCCCTAGAGAATTGTGCTGAGTAAAAAAAAGCCAGTTTCCTAAGGAAATGAGAAAATCACAGAAATTGAGTACATATTAGTGGTTGTCAGGAGTGGGAATGGTGACAGGAGGGAGTTGAATTGGTTTTAGGTAACATGAGAGACCCAGGTAGTAATCTAACTGTTCACTGATCCTTTCTTGGTTGTGGAGGTGGATAGGAGAGCCTACATGTGAGACAAAACTGCATATTACTAAACATATGTACAAAAACTGGAGAAATCCAAGTAAGAGCAATGGATTATAACCTGTATGTGGTATGGTGCTAGCGTTTTGCAAGATGTTATTATTTGGGTGTACTGGGTCAGGTTACATGGGGCTTTCTGTATTATTTCTTATGACAGCAGGTGAATCTACAAATTTCAAAAATGAACATTTTAGTTAAAATGTTAAAATGTTTAGTTAAAAATATGAAATGAAAAAAAAGAAACATGTGCTCTAAAATAGAAGATATGTTGAAAAATAGTCCAGAAGCCCAAGTTTATTGGTGAAGATGCATCATTACTCAACGATTGCTATGTGTTTTAAGAGAAAACTTCAAATGATGCGAAAAATTTGAAGCTCTGACATATGACAGACCACTTGACATTCAGAGTTGTGTACAGATTTGTGGACTGGAAGCTCATATTAATTTCTTGATGCTTATTACATATATTTATTATGTTAATGAAATATTGAAATATGTTTTGAGGAATATTGATAGCAATGTCCATATTCACTGAATTACCTTCTGTGGTGTTCACTGTTTCTAGTAACAAATGTTGTTATCTCTTCCATAACTATGGTCTTGCTCCAAGCATCAAGGATATATTTTACTAAAAGGTGCAGTTCAGGAAGTCAGAGGTATTCTTAATAGACTAAACAAGAATGAAACTTGGCCATGATCCATATAGAGGTATGGAAATAGGATACCTGCATTTTGATATCCTCCTCTTCCCTCTCTATTTTTCTTTTCACACACGACTGTGCTTTTTTCTAGTAGGGAAAATTATTAAGACCCATATGATCAACATCAAATAAGAAAATAACACAACTAAAATGTATTTTTCTCTTTTAATATTAGTAAATTAATCCCTTATTTCTTTTATCATTTAATTTGCTCCTGATGGTTCCAGTATGTCTATTTTGAGATCCTCTAAGTCTGATTTCAAACAAGTACTGTAGTCATAATACATATATTTTTCAGTTTTCTTTCTGGTATTTTTTTATAGAAAACTATTCTAAAGGCAAAAATGAAATAAAAAATATATTATCAAAAAGTCCATTTTAAGCAAGTAATTTTATTACATACTCAGATCAATAGTATACAGAATAAAATTTATGGTAATCGACAAAGGGACTGGAATATATGCACCGAATATAATTGTTATATACAGCCACAGAGAGTAAAAAGAATTTAAGTTAATATTTTCTATCTTCTACATTTTTAATTTCTTCTGATTTTTACATTATATCTTTACAATAATAAATAAATAACCACATGCCAAATACTATAGGTATACTAAAAAGAAGAGAAAATATTTTTCTTATGTGAAAAAATACTTAGAAAATAATGTCAAATAGCCCAATGCCAATGTCAAATTGAAAATATAAATTAGCAGACAATTCCAGATAAAGAAATACAAATATTTTAAAAATGAACATACACTTTACACAGCTATTATATATATAGAAAAATAACAAAAAGTTCTCATATTTTTAATTCAATATAATCCAAATTTATTGCACTCCTTCTATATGCCAGGTAGTATTTTTTTTTCAAGTGTCCTGGAAAATGCAATGGAAGCAATTTAAAGAAACACGATAAAACCTAGACATCCAATTACATAACATTTACAATATTGCATCTGATAAAAAGTTACTAGATAAGTGGAAAACAAAAAACATGTGCCCCTAAAGTAGGCTTATTATTATTCTACTATAGACTTATTATTATTCTAGCAATGGAAGAATTCTTAGCATTGATGTAAAGGCAGTGGCCACCAGAGTTTCTGAGGGATTGGAGATGGAAGAAAAGGTCTAATATGGGGACATTTTTTAGGACATTGGATTTGTCCTGAATGGCATTGCAATGACAGATACAGATCATTGTATATTTTGTCATAACCTACAAAATTGTGCAAGACAGAGTGTAAAGTATAATGTAAACTGTAATCCATAGTTAGTATCAATGCCTCAATATGTGTTCATCAATTGTAACAAATGTACCACACTAACAAGGTATGTTAGGGATGTTGTTGATGTGGGCAAGTATGAGAGAGGAAGGGAGTGGGGCATAAGGGAATCCCTCATTATTTTATGTAATATTTACATAATCTAAAACTTCTTTAAAAATAAAAATTTAATTTAAAAAATGTGTGTGATCCAATAACAGGGAAAAAATTCAGCAAGTAAATAGAAACAGCAAAAAAAAAAATGCAATTATAGACCAAGATTTTTAAATCACTACTATAGGTAGGATTAGAGATTTAAAGCAAATATTGAATACATTAAAGAGAAAAAGAATATCTATAAAAAATAAACTTCTCCAAAATATGAATATACAAAATCAAAATATATATGAAATTTTAAAAAATAATAATTAGTTGGTTTTAACAATAGGTAGTAGATTATAGAAATAAAGGTCTGTAAACTTAGAGACATAATAAAGGCAATAATCCAATCTATGACAAAAAACACAAAAATATACCTGAAAAATTAATGAGCTTCACCTCAGTGTTCAGCGGAACAATATCAAGCAGAGTTTAATAGTTTAATTGGAGCTATATAAGAAGAGCTAATTTTTAATTTAAAAAATTTAGGTGAAGTGGTTTCTAATTTTGAATTTTCAGATATATAATACATTTTATCTTGTCAAATTTTATCTGAAGAACATTTCACATAGGGTTCTTTTTAATTTTTGCAAATGTTCTTTATACCTTTTTCCTTACAATGTTTTCTTTTTTTCTTTTTAAAAAAATGTTTTCTATTTCTTTATGGCAAAACATGCAAGTTAATGTCTAATACTGGCCACTTAAAAACCAGCTATCTTTTTTACTTAATGCATGCGTAGTTTTCTTCTTAATATGTGCTTTAAACTTTAGAAAATTATTTTTTGTTATTTTAGGGGAGAGCATTTTTTAATATTTTTAAAATTCTTGGATAATTAATTTTGAATTTGGATTTATTCTAATTAATGCATTAAAGAGAGAAATTTTCTTCACAGTAAATCTTAGACCATTGTGTGTCTGAACTTTTGTTGTATAATCATATCTAAATAATTCATATTTTCAGTTTTGATATATTCCTTGAATAGCAATTAACCACAATGCTCTCCATTTTAAAATTCCCCATTCAATTCTTTTATCAATTCTTTTTGGTAATTTTTACTTCAAGCAGAATGTTTCAAATATTTTGTCTCTCTATGCCTATTTTTTAAAAAAACTACTATTAAAATGTATAAATAGATACACAAACTTTTAATACTGAAAATCAGATATGGTTAAATGAAATATAACTAACAGGACAGTTTAAACTCCCAACAAGTAAGAAAATACATATCTATATAATTCACAGAGATATCAATTTCAAAATTCCATTTTAAATACAGAAATATCACTAAAAATTATGGCCTGTGTTGCTACTTGGTCTGGTACAGAAATGTCTGTCATTCCTGAAATCACCATCATCATGAAAATCATATCATTTTCTGGTTGCTTCATTATCTTCTTTCCTTGGGAATCAGTTCTTTGTTCAGTTTGATGCCTTATGTTCTCAGTCTCAGTTTTCATAAAATGTTTGGTGATTTTTAATCATTTGTCTCCTAGTATACACTTATAGTATGACATCGAGCTATTTAGTTAACCTGTTTCCTCATTTGTAAACTTAGCATCTACTTCATAGAGTTGCTGTGAAGTGTATTTAATTATATAACTATACTTATATCTATGCCTAGCACATAGTAAGTGCATAAATATTGTTAGCTATTCTTTTTCTTCCCACTATGTTTCAGGGTCTAAAGTATTCTATGGTAACAACAATGAATTATAAAGTACTCTTCCTTGTGGAACTTATATTTCAGTGGAGAACAAGAACAATTACCAACAAACATATTATGTGGTTATTACAGATTGTGGTAGGTGCTTTGAAATAAATATCTTGGGACAGTGTGATGTAATAAAGAGTACATGCAAGAATCATCTGTTCCATGTGACCATTGTTTAAAGTGAAATCTGAAAAGGAGAATACACCAGCTACACTGTGAGAGCTAGTCTGGCCATAGGAACAGCAAGTACTAATGCCCCAGCAGGAAAGAACTTGATGAATTTTACCAACAGCAAAGCAATGAGTGTGGATGGAGTTGAAAGGAGAGTTAAACTTAATATTCAGATTTAAGTTAAAATTTCAAGATAAATGTGAAATCAGTTGTGCGTAGATGGTATTGAAGTTCAGAATTGTCACTGGCATAGCCCACCAGGGATATATCAGAGGGTCAGAAGAGGCTTAAGCATGAAGCTCAGGAGAGCACCTTAGGGTAATAGAGGAGAATGATTCTGCAGAGCAGACTAAGAAGAAGAGAATGTGAGAGAAAGTATACAGAAAAAGGATGTGTCAGGATGTGTCAATGGAATTGGCAGTTTCTGGGAGGGAGCAATTAGCAGTGGCAGATGCTGTTGAAATTTCAAATGCAATAAGATAAAACAAAGTCTGGATTTACAGATAGATACATAATGGTTCATTTCAGTGAGAATTTTCTGGTTACTGTTGAATGCTGAGACCAGATGCCAGAATGAAGTGGTTTGACAAAACAGAGACAGCATATATAAGAATTATTTTTGAGTGGGTTGTAATGGGTAAAACAGAGTAAGTTTTTAGCTAGTGGTAGCTTAGCAGCTGAGTGGGGATTCTTTTGGTATTTTGGCGTGTATTTTTTTTTTAAAGGAAACACATTTAAAAGTAACAGAAATGTCCAACTGAGAAGGAATGGTTGAATCTCGGAGTGAGAAAAGGAATAATTGATAGTTGGTTCATCATAAGATGGGAGGAAAAGAATTAAAATACTAGTAGGAAGTTTTGGATTATTTAAGTGTTAGGAGCTACAATATTGTAATAGAATGAAAGAGTTATATGATGTTTTCAGATGTGGGTTATATGATGTTTTCAGATGTGGGTTGGTGAAACATTTTTCATCTGATGTTTATATTTCTAATTAAGTACCATAAATGTATAGAGGAAACTTGATCTGGTAGAACCTGGCTCCTTGGTGGTAGTCATGGAGAATATAATGATTTATTTGCATTATGGGAAAGGTGTGATGGATTTAGTGGATAAATTTATTCAACATAAACTTGATAAATATATAGTAATTGGACACCTGCCATGTGCCAGGAAAACTTATAAATTACATAGATAAAAATGAAAATACAGACTTTTCTTCTTATGGTGCTCAAATTTTAACAGATTGAGACAGACAAAAATGTTTAGGCAGGCTATTTTAGATGGGAATAAAAGCCACAAATCAAAATAAAACAAGATAAGAAATGGATGGTTGGAATTATATTTTATTGAGAGTGTTCAGGAATGGCCTCTGTAAGGCAGAGTTCGAGGAGAAATTTTGGATGACGTATGAGAACAAATCATGCATGTAAAGGAAAGAAAGAGGAGGAAGCAAAGGACAGCAGGTGTAAAAGTCTGATGTAAGTGTTGTGTGATGTGTAAAGGAGACCAGTACGGCTCAAGAAGAATGAGCCAGAATAAGGGAGGAAAGGGATAAAAGAGGAGTTAATTGAAGATCAGATATTTAGGATCTAGTAGGACATTGAAACAATTTGAGATTTTAATCGGATTGAGATGGAAGGCCAAGAGGAATGCCATAGAACAGAGATGGTTAAAGTCTCATTCTGGATTCTATATGAAGAGTACATATGGACAAGAATGTATGTGGGTAGATAAACTAGGAGTCATTGCAATAGTGCAGACAAGGTTAAGTTAGTAGTGATTAAAGGAACATTGAAATGATGGCACTTAAACTATAAAAAGGGACATGGACAGAAGAAGGTAAATAAAGAAGGGGTAATATAGAGTTCAACAATGGGAAATTTGAAGAAGACTCACTGAGTTAAAATCTCAGCTCTGACATCATATATGTGCTATGAAAATTTCAATTTGTGTTCTCGTAAGTGTAACATGAGGCTAGTAAGAATATTAACTTCATATTACTTTGCAAAAGTTAACAGGACTGTAGTACTAAGGAATGTTAAACAGTAGCTGGCAAGTAAGAAATAGTTTATAACTTTTATTTATTTATTTTTATTACGATGAGAGAAGACTAGTCAATCAGCTGGAGGTCCCAATGATATCCAACACTGAGTGAAATGTGAGGAATTGTAAAAGCAATCTTGATGGAGGAACAAAGCTGTTATTAGAAAGCTTGGTACTATATAAGTTAATGATTTAGCATTATAACTATTTGAAATGGGAGCTGTATAGAAGATAGAAGTAGGGTGGTGCTATTGTGTTTAACTACTGACATCTTTCTACAATCCCATAAACAGCTTTTTGGAGCCCCTTCTGTGATACCAGCATCAGCCTGATTGTATCCAGCTCAGAGGTCAACATGCCAAATCTTTGGGGCATCTCCCTATAGGTTTTTAGAACACTTTAACCTTTTGATTCCTCAGTACAAGTTGTGGTAGGTACTTCTGTCATTCACTATCTCCGGGTTATCACAATGTTTCTTTTGTTCATTTAGTACTTCAATACTTGTGTAAACAATTCCCTATATTAAATCTTTTCAGTGAAATGCTTGTTGTGCTTTCTATTTTCCAACCAGGTCCTTTCAGGTATAATGTAGCATGTTTTATTTCTTACTTATTTATATCTACACAGACACCTATATATTTTTACATAAATGAAATCATATTGTAATCTGGGATTCTGGGTGCATTTTTTTCCCTTTTGCTTTTTTGCTTTATAATGCAATTCACTTTGTGTTTTCTCTGTCTTCCAAATCCTTACTAAATCCTAACATATATGAACAGAAGTAACTTATGATAAAGTCTTGTAATATATATACAATACCTGTCTATGTTCATAAAATCATATTGTCTAATGGCCACTATATTTATAACTTTGGTCAAGTTAGAGGCATAAAATTCAAAAAGCAGTATTGAATATTAGAAATTACATAGAATTTAAGATTCAACTCTCTGAGTTTTCTTTGTCTTTCATTGAATTGGTAACAGCATTTGATGAAGAAGACAAAACAGTATCAATATTAAGGGATATAAAAGTTAGCCAGAAAGGCTCCTTCAAATTTATGTTCATTCCCTCCTACTAATAGTAATAAGGAAGATAATTAAGCTCTTAAAAATGGACATAAGTAATTTAACTTAAAATGCTGTAATAAATATCATTTCTATTAGTACTGATAAATTACTACTTATAATAAAAGCACAAATGATTATTAAAACTATGATGATTTATATTATTTAATATACACTACAGCAGCTTGAAGTAATTAATATGTTGTATCATTAAATTGGAATCACCATGGCACTTTCATCATCCTCACATTGGTTCCATTGACAGTTTGTATTTGCTTTATCATTCATGCAGGAGTACCTCTAAAGCAAGGTGACACAGGACCGATACTTTATGAAGTAGAATAAAACTTGAAGGTTCAGTGATATCCTTGGTAAGGAAAAGAATGTGTAAATTTGAAATGTGACATACTGATGGTTAAAGTAAATTTATGGGAATCAGGATTCCAAATTGGTAAGTAATATTATCCTGTATAGAAGTGAAGTTCAGTTTCTGCCCTTAGTAAAAGTGTTCAGTAACTGATCTTGTACATTTAAGGAACCGTAAGGAACATTAGTGTTGTAGTGTTCATAATTGGTGTATCATTATGAATGATATAAAATACTGCTATGAAAAGTTATGAGGCAAAAACATTTAAGGAAATATATTAGTCAAATATTAACCATGACTATATTTTCTCTGAAATGAAGGCTCAGCAGTAATGTATGTGGTCAAGATTAGAAGACTAATCTTATGGAATCAAGCTTTAGGCAGCATTCTTGAAAGCATGCTTTGTAGAATGTATTAAATAAACCACTGAAATATTATTTCTGTAATACCCATGTGTTGATTCAAAGCATTTATTTCACAATGTATACACATATGCATAGTATTATCCTCCAATCAAATACAAAGTAATACTCAACAATCTATCATAAAACTAGTTATTAAATCTTTTATTTTTTCCTTTTGAATAAATATTCTCATAGTTCTTTTATATATCTATAAACTTTAAAATCACTTTTTTCTAGTATATCTGTTTCAAAACTTTGATTCCTCTTCATTTTACTACTGTTTTCCTTTTTTAATTCTCTTCTCCATTGTTTTTCAAGAACTTATTCCTAGAATCACATTTTGATCAGGGGTCCCTACCTACATAATCATTTAAACCTTGCCAAATTAATTTCATTGTATTTCACTATGGGACATTCATTGACTAAATGAATTAGATAGTACTCTTCTTTTACTCATTATAATTCATCACACAAATGCATATCTATTTTGTCTTATAATTTATTTTGAATCTCTTCTGTTCTCTTTGGAATAATTTCAGCTTCAATTTCATCAAATTATTTTTATAGTTTTTACCAATTTTGAAAATTTTTGGTATAGACTTCTTTTAAATTTATTAATTTTTTATTTTTAAAGAAGCATTAGAGTACATAAATGTTGCAGAAAAATACAAGGGCTTCTTATATGCCCACTCCCTCCCCCCCTCACACTTTCTCACATCAACAACATCCCTCATTAGTGTGGTACATTTGTTGCAATTGGTGAAAGCTTATTGAAACACTGCTACTAACCATGGATTGTAGTTTACATTATAGTTTACACTCTGTTCTGCACAATTTTGTAGGTTATGACAAAATATGCAATGGTCTGTATCCATCACTGCAATGTCATTCAGAACAACTTCAATGTCCTGAAAATGCCCCCATATTACACCTTTATTTCCCTCTCCCATCCCTCACAACCTCTAGTGGCCACTGCTTTTATATCAATGATAAGAGTTGTCCCATTGCTAGAATAATAAAAAGTCTGTAGTAGAATAATAATAAGTCTACATTAGTCCATTGCTAATTTGGGGGTGGTGATGCCCACTCTGCTTCTAATTGAGTGAGAGCCTAGATAACATGGAGGAAGATGGATGGAACTTTCTTTCTTGCAGTTGCAGACAGTCTCTGTTCCTTGGGATGAGCGCTGTCCATCATCATCTCCTTGTTCATTGTTCTGAGTGAATCCAGTGAAATGAAGAGTAGGTGTTGCAACTCTGCTGAAATTCAGGGCCTAACCTGCACAGGGATAGGCAAAAGATTTCTGTCTCTGTAACATATATCTATCAAATATAGTGCTACTTAGAGGTTCAAATAGAAGGGCAGGGGAGCCATGTGCACAGAACCTATAAATGAGTCTAACTTTGTTACATTGGGGAGTATAAATGGTGTCAGCTCTGCCATAATCAGATTCTGTGACATTTGGCAAACCACTTTTTTTTGCTGCACTTCAGTCCCTTCAACTGTAAAATGTGTATGTGCTTTAAAGAACAAACTCTCAAGTTTACAGTCCTATATCCATACATCTGCAGAATGGGTTTAGGATAAGACAGGCAATTCAGCCTTCAGAGATATGTTTTAAGTATGTTTTAATTCACCAAATGCAATGAATGTCTCATGATGATGGAGGAGAATGTTGCTATGGGGGGAGGAATGGGGTGAGGGGGGTGGGGAGTATATGGGGACCTCATATTTTTTTAATGTAATATTAAAAAATGAATAAAGACAAAAAAATTCCCCATCCATTTTTTGCCATAAAATTGTTAAAGAAAGTGTGCCATTTGTCCTATAGATAATTGCACATTCTGATTTCATTCTGTGATGTCTTGTTATCATTTTTCAATATTAGCCTAGAATACTATATTGTTGGTATAGCTCATTTCATATCACACTAGGAGACATATAAAGCCTGATGATGATCTTATTTCTGTGAGTTAAACTCAATCAGTGAGCTCAGCCTGATATGTTTTATCAACCCTCCACCACTTTTCCATTTAATGTTTATAGCAGATATAGATGATAATTGTCTAGTTCTAATATTTGCTTAGGGTTTACAAAATGGTGATTTTTAAAATATTCTGTATTTATTAAGTGGAATCCTCATATAAACAATAATTTTTCTCATCAACTGTTTAATTATCTTGAACTATCATTCTTTAAGGAAAAGGAGAATAAAACTTGATGTGCTCTCTTTATTTACAAGTTTTCATTAAAGCAAGCTGGTACTGGTAACCTCCATAACTGAAGAATAAAGTACTTTGTTTTGTTTTAGTATCAATGTCTTTTTGAAACCCCAGTATTATATATATATATATATATATATATATATATATATATATGTAATATTTTTCAATCTCTTCCAGATATTATTAGTTTTGATTCTTTTGTCACATTTTTTAGCCAGCTCGAGCCCTTTCAAGTTGACTTCTGTATATTTTTTATGTAAACTATGTCCTCTGTTGATTTTGTTGTTGTTTTATTGAGTAAATAATATTACCAGACCATGTTTACATTCCCTGTCCTAGACCCAGGATCAGTCATTGTTCAAAATGCACTGGGTCATTTGATTTTAAAATCATATTGAAAGATGATATTCTGAATACTACCATTGTTTATTGTTGATGGGTTAGGCAATTCTTCTAAGATATTTCAGTCTGTCTAGCTAGGAAAAAATATATTATGTTTGGGAAAAAATGGATTACAAAATTCACCTGCAATTTCTAGTTCAATTATGATTGCAAGATTTTGTAAAGCTTCATTATCTTATATTTGTTTCTGCTTTTACAATGGAAATTATTGGTTTTTAGTCAAAGTAACATAATTAGTAGTTTTATCCTACAAAAAGGCAGAAATGTTTCAAAATAAAAAAACAATATCATTTATATAAACAATATAAATGCACATTTACTAAACATGTAAAGATTTCTTTGCAATTTTATATCAAGTTTAGGGTATCACATTAGCAATAACACCAGATGTGTAGGTAGAGTTCACATGTTTCAGGACACAGGCCTTTGACTATTGAATAAATAAATATTTTGAGGTGATATTAAGTTCTGTTAAGGAAATACAATGTCTGAGCAGTATTTTTGTTAGTATAAGCCCGGGAAAGCCTTACTGATGAAGTGCTATTTGAATAGATTCTGTAAAATGGCAAAAACTACTCCAAGTTAGAGAGAAATAGCATTGTAGGCAGAGGGAACAGTGAGGATAATCTCTCTCTCTCTTCCAGGGGCTCTGCTATGTCTACGTAGCTGTCTCTGTTCCTCTGTGTCCTTTTCTTGTGTGTTTACTTCCTGGGACTCCAGCATGAGAGAGAGACTGATAGTCTACAGCTGACCTTGTGGAGAGATCAGAGCAACTGAGCCCAGAGAGAAACGAGCCTCGGGAGAGAGACGAGACTTATCCCAACCTGCAGCTGATATTGGAAGAAGCTGGGACCATGGAGCCTTAAGAGGAAGAGGAACCCTGAGCCCTTGTGGGTGTCAGCAGTCATTTTCCTCCAACACGTGGTAACAGACTTTGGGAGGGAAGTACCTTTCACTTTTTATGACCTGGTAACTGTAAGCTTCTACCCCAAATAAATACCCTGTATAAAACCCAAGAGATTTCTGGTATTTTGCATTGGCCTCTCTTTGGCTGACTAATACAAATGGTAAGTAGATATAATGAGAAATCCTTGGAGGCTGTAAGTTGGAGAAGGATATGATTGGATTTTCTGGCTGCCTTTTGGAAAATGGAAGGTAGTGGGGTGATAAATGAAGTGAGGAGAGCAGTTAGAACGTTATTTAAATAATTCATATTATGGAAGATAGCATCAGGGCCAGAGTGATGGAGGTCAGGGTGTACAGAAATGTTTCAATGATTGACAATTTAAAAAAATATGGCTAACATATTTACAGTTGGAAATAACACAATGGATCGCCTTTTCAAAACTGTCTTTTACTGTGAAATTTCTGGTATGAACACTCAATTTTTATTTTTTAATAATTTTTTTCTACCTCTCTTCCTGCTCCTTCTCAGACCTCTTTTACACTTCTGTTCTTCTGCATTCCATTAAATGCTTATATTTTTAAAGAGTGCTGTCCGAATCCACTTCTTATTCTAAACCTCCATCTGGCTAAGATCAATTATTAATATTTATATTATCTATATTCATGTTGACTCTATGTCTATACCCCTAGGCTAGACCTCTGCATTTCAAAGTTTTCCAGGCATTTTAGATTCATTTCACAGAAACAGTATTCTGATTTCCTTGAAAGCTATATTTATTCTGTGTGCCTTATCTTACTGACTAGCATGGACAGCCACTTAGTGACCCAAGTCTAAAATTTGGATTATGTTTGGCTTTCCCTTTCTGGACACACTGTTTGTTAATTACTTATTACCTGTTTTGATAATATGTATTGCATCTCCTAATTATATTCACACCCCATATATTTTTCTTGGCCTTCTCTTTGCCATGATCCTCTATCCCACATCAGCTTAATATCTGGTATGTCTGCATTCACAATTACCCCTTCCTTTTGCCATTGGTTTGTAATTATATTTTGGGGAAAACATGTCTGATCTTAAACTTCATTACTTCTTTCCATTTTTTTCTTGAAATCAAGTCAAAACTTTTCTGCATATACTCCAGGAACCTTTATGACTTTCCCCTAGTTTGCCTTTTCAATCTCCTTTTACAACAGCAACAAGATGCTTACTTAAATTCTGTACTTTCTCAGGACCTTATCCAATGGCAAATCCTCACCATGCTGATCCTACCTCCCTCATTATTCTCCTGGAAAATGTCCACACATCCTCAGATCTTAGCTTAAATGTCACTTCCACCGAAAAGTGACACTAGTTATTTTATTTTCTTATTATTATTTTTTTAAGATTTATTTATTTAATTCCCCTCCCCCTCCGCCAGTTGCCTGCTCTCTGTGTCTGTTTGCTGTGTCTTGTTTCTTTGTCCTCTTCTGTTGTCATCAGCAGCACGGGAATTGTGGGCGGCGCCATTCCTGGGCAGGCTGCGCTTTCTTTCGCACTGGGTGGCTCTCCTTACGGGTGTACTCCTTGCGCGTGGGGCTCCCCTGCGCGGGGGACACCCCTACGCGGGGACACCCCTGCGTGGCAGGGCACTCCTTAGCACTAAGCATGGGCCAGCTCCACACGGTTCAAGGAGGCCCGGGGTTTGAACCGCGGACCTCCCATGTGGTAGACGGACGCCCTAACCACTGGGCCAAGTCCGTTTCCCGACACTAGTTATTTTAAATGTGACATTACTCCTAGTTCATACTAGGGACGCTTCCTTGGCTTCCATAGTATTCTTCATTCTGCTTTTTAACATATATATATATATATATATATATATATATATATATATATATATATATATATATATATTAGACTTATCACTATTACCTATATTTGATTCCATCCCCTTGAAGGTTGACATTTGTACTTCTTTTGTTGACCAGAATTATAGTTCTTAAATTTTGAGCAGTGCAAGGCCTTTAATTGGAAAATTATTTGTTACACAAGAGTGTCTCTGAATTTTTGTTTTACCCTGGGCAATTATCCCATTTAACTAGATTTGGGGATTTTTATTCCATACAGAATGAAGATATCACTGTTTATATTAAGATTGAGATTCTTCTATGTATTTTTAACATCTAACAATGACCAAACATGAATCCTTTATATATGCTAGTTTCTATTCTCTAGAATCAACTTGCATCAGGTAATTATAATGTTATAACAATAACTTAAAAATAATCCCTTTCTTAGACATGCCTTGTACAGTTTATATTCTAAATTGATGTCCATGTTAATCAGAGATTTTTTACTGAAATGTTGGCCATTTAATACCAGAAGATGTTGTATGTTAAATGTATTGAGTTGAAGAAAAGTAAAATACCAAATTATTTTGCCAGGTATATGTTTAGTATAGGGATCTATTGAATAAAGGCCCAAAGTACAGTTAAAAGATAATGTAATTTAAAAGTTATTCTCAAGTTGTTTTCCAAGGTCTATCCTTTATCTACATACATAATTGAGAGAAGAAATGTTGGTGAATCAGATATTTTTTTCTTTGTTTAATCACCCAACCAACTTGAGAAATAAGTAAGAGTTTCTTGAAATGCCATGTATCTGAGATGATTCCAAGATGAGCCTAGTTTCATCCACTACTTCTGCTTTAGAGAAACTTATGATCCTTAATATCTTTTTTCTTATTTTCCTGGATTTAGACAAAATTAATGTAGGTGGGGAAAAAAGAAGTATGCTGTGTTTCATATGTTAACCATGGTTTTTTACTCATGGACTCCAGCTTGAACTCTTACAAATTTAAATGTGCATGAAAAAGTCAACACTACTTAGGTTGGGAAAGTTGGGAGCTATAATTCTTCATTCAGAAATTCAAATGCCAGAGGTCCTTTTACAGAAGAAATTGATTTTGAAAGTTCTGTTTTATCTCCACTCTCTCAAGATACATATATAATCATATATAATCCAAGATATCTGATATAGTGATATAGGAAAGCATTAGGCCATAGCTATTAATACTTGTTTTAAGGATTATTGCCAAGGAAGGCTAATTATAGCAAATGAACTCAATATATTCCCCAATATCATATTTATTAAAACAAAAGAAAGAACAACAGATGTGCTTAAATGACCCTAACAACAAATATATTTGACTGCTCTTCTGAAATGAGAATACGTATTCTACTTAAAATGCTGATTTGAACAGTAAGTTTTATTAATAAATAAATTCTAAAATATCTTGAGTTTATTGATATATAAATTTAATACCATATAATTCACCCCTTTTAAGTGAGCAATTTTTAAAATAAATTTATAGTTTTGTAGATTTTTTAGAAATGTATAGAATTATGTAAACTCTACTACAGTCTAGTCGTAAAACATTACATAAACACAAAAATTCCATTAGGGCCATATATAGATTCTCTGGTTTCCTGCCCAGTCCTAGACAACTACTCATCTATATTTTGTCTTTTAAAATATGCCTTCAAAGGAGACACAAGTATTGGTGTAACGTGGGACATTTTGGGGACATGGGAGTTATCCTTCATGACATTGCAATTATGGATAATGTCCGTTATACATTCTGTCAAAACCTATAAAATCACGCAATATGAAGTGTAAACTATAATGTAAATTATAGACCATGCTTAGTAGCAATACTTCAATATGTGTTCATTAGTTGTAACAAATGTAACACACTAATGAAAGATGATAATGAGTGAAAGCGTGGGAGCAGGAGAAGGTGGGGAAAATGGGAATCCCCCTATATTTTTGATGCAATATTTATATAATCTATAGCTTCTTTCAAAATAATTTTTTTTAAAATGTGCCTTCTCTGAACATTTCATATAAATGGAATCAGATAAGTTATAGTCTTTCCAATTTTTCCTTCCTTAACATAAAATTTCTGAGGTCATCTATGTTGTATCCATGTAGTGTTTCATTTATAATGCTGAATAGTATTCCATTATATGGAAATAGCACATTTTGGTTATCCATTCACAAGTTGATGGATATTTGGATTGTTTATTGATTGATGCTATTATAAATAAAACTTATAAACTTCACATGTATGTCTTTGAGTGAACATATATTTTCACTAGTCTTTTAATTCTTTTTTTAAAGAAACTTTAGATTATATTAATGTTACATAAAAAATATTGGGGATTCCCATATGCCCCATTCTCTCCCCCTCCCACACTTTCCCACAGTAACAACTTTCTTCTTTTGTGCGATCAAAAGGCAGTGTTTTTGTTACTCTGGAGTACAATTCTGAGAGTAGAGTTATTAGTTGTAAGTTAAGTTTATGTTAATTTTTCAAAGAAAACACCAAGCTGTTTTCCAGATTAGATATTTGAGTTTTCATCCTCATCAGCAATATTTGAGAATTCTAGGTTATTCATACCTTAACCAACAGTTGGTATTATCTCTTTTTATTATAGCCATTCTAGTTGGTATGTATTGGCATCTAATTGTCTTAATCTGCATTTCTCTAATGTACTTCTTAGCTGTTGTTTTTATGTCTTCTTAAATGAAATGTTATTCAAATATCTTGCCCATTTTTATATTGTGTTGCTTTTCTTCTCATAACTGAGTTGTAATAGTACTTTATGTATTAGCGATACATTTTCTTTATGAGACATTCCCATTCCTGAACTTGCTAATTCTTGATTTCTCCCTTTTTTAATTGGGTAGTCTAGCAAATGATTTGATAATATTGCTGAACTTTACAAAAAAACTTAGGATGACATTAATTTTCTGTATTTTTCCTCTTTTTAAATTTCATTAATTCCATATTCTCTAATCTTTATTTCCTGTTCTTATTTTGAGTTTATTTTGACCTTTTTTTCTAGTTTCTTAAAGGTGGACACTTAGGTTATTGACTTGGGAAACTTCTTTATTTTCTGATATACAGGAATTTAAATTTCTAAATTTCTAAATTTTCCTTATAACATTGCTTTAGATTCATCCCATAAAATTTATGGTATGTTTTTATTTTTATTTATTTATTTATTTATTTATTAAAGATTTATTTATTTATTTAATTTCCCCCCCCCCTCCCCCGGTTGTCTGTTCTTGGTGTCTATTTGCTGCGTCTTGTTTCTTTGTCCGCTTCTGTTGTCATCAGCGGCACGGGAAGTGTGGGCGGCGCCATTTCTGGGCAGGCTGCTCTTTCTTTTCACGCTGGGCGGCTTTCCTCACGGGTGCACTCCTTGCGCGTGGGGCTCCCCCACGCGGGGGACACCCTTGCGTGGCACGGCACTCCTTGCGCGTATCAGCACTGCGCATGGCCAGCTCCACACGGGTCAAGGAGGCCCGGGGTTTGAACCGCGAACCTCCCATATGGTAGACGGACGCCCTAACCACCAGGCCAAAGTCCGTTTCCCTGTTTTTATTTTTATTCAGTTAAAATATCTTCTTCAGTTATGGATTATTTAGACACATATTATTCCCAAATATTTTGATATTTTTCTATTTTGTTTTATGTTGTCTACTAATTTAATCCTATTTTGGGCAGGAATATAGTGTGTATGAGTTTAGTCATCTAACATTTGTTGAGACTTTTTTGTCATCTAGCATATGGTCTATTCAGGAAAATTTTCCATGTGTGCTCATAAAGATTTATGTGCTAATTGTCATCTGGTAGAGTGTTATATATATTTCAGTCAGGTTGATTTAGTTATTACTATTGTTTAAGATCCCTGCAAGCTTTCATATTTTTTCTGGATAATTTATTAATTATTGAAAGTGAAATATTGAAATATCCAACTACTAATATTGAATTGTCAATTTATTATTTCAACACACTCAGCTTTTGTCCCATGTGTTTTGTGGCTCTGATAGACAAACACTTTTATTATAATGAAATATTGCCCTATTACTAATAAGTCTATTTTGTTTGATGAGCTTGCATTTATTTGATTACTGAAAAATATTTCCAGGTTTTGATCATTTTTTTACTTTGTATGTAACCCGAATATTTTGAATAAGTACAAGAATAAATCAAAATTTATAAACGTAAAAATGTGTATACCAAACACCTCCCTATAAGGCCATTTATACACTTGTTATTTGTAAAACACCATGGCTATTAAATTAAGTGTCCTATTTTGGAGTATATCAGTAACTGATAATCATACATTCCACAGTAGTTTCTCATAATGTGAGACTGATAAGAGACCACCCGGTTAGAAAGAAAGAGAAAGGGAAAAAATTCAGCTAGTGGTGAGAACCACACCCCTGACTTGTGAGTGAAGTGGTCTTAGCTTCTCCAATCCTCCAATAGCCACCAGATAATTACAGTGATATGTTTCATCTCAGGCAAGCAAGAACCATCCTGCTAAACTCAGCTTAAATATCAGACTTACAAGCAAATACTAAATTCATGCTTTTATAAGCAAACATTATGAAATAAATTTTTAATGTAGCAATAGATTACTGATAGTTTACCACTTAAATACAAATCAACACTCTTAAAGAAACTTGAACCCAATGCTTAGATTATTATTTAAACAAGATAACTGTTGTACATATAAACACAACTCTATTCACATGTATAAACAATATATCAGTGACAACAAAGAATCTATTGAGCCATCTCACTTTAATCTGTGAAAGAGGATCAAATATCATGTACGAATTACTATCTTGAAATGTTTAGAAGTTCACAGACCAGGACATGATGAATAATTTATGAAATTCTATTAGTACCATCAGGATGATATTTCAATATAATTTAAGGTTATGAAATTCATCTATCCTTCTTTTGGCCATTTGTGCAGTGAGGATATTCACATCCCCTACTGGTGAAATTGAAGGAGACATTAACAGTGTTCTAGCAGGAAACATAAAGATTCAAACTGGATAGTTTGTGGAGAGTTAACAAATGGACTGATTATAGGACACGGGTAGGTTTATAGGAAATCCACACGTAATGAACCATTATCCTTTGTTTAGTAAAAATGGAAGCCTTAACTATTCCTAGTCGAGGTGGGGAATCAGCTATATTCCAAGTGCTGTCTCAGCAGGACTGCAGGGAGTGCACCAGGTTGGTAAATAACTCTCACACATTCCTCTGCCCTTGGATCTCCTGCCAGTTCTGCCCACTGGCCAAATCTAACAGGATGCTGGTAGAATAGGATCCTATTAATGCAGCCAATTCATGTAAATGAGGGCAAGGAAAGGCAGACATGGGACCTGAAGGGCAAGTCAAAAATATCTAGCAAATAGGTTTACTCAGCTTTTGAGTTTAAATCAAAGTAGTCACACAAGCTTTTCCTTCAAAATGCTCACCCTCTTTGATACTGTGTAATTATATTTTGACCATATGTAAACCTGTTACATTTCTATATAGAATTTTATACTAATTTTTCACTATTTAGGGAAGAACTTACTCATGTTACCAAACTTCTTTTTTTTCTTTAAAACACTTTAATTATGCATTGTAGTCAGACATTTTGTCACTGGAGGTTTACACGTTATCATAATAATGACAGTAAGAGAAAGATGACATAATTAAAAAGTTATTTTTATAGAAAGATAAATCCAATTATCCGTAGTAATATAATCCGTAGAGAGATAAACAATAATGAAACACTTCTGAAACATGCAATAAATCTACCTAGATGAAAGGAAAGTGGCTCTCATTGACAAGATTTAACACAATGTGGTTACTGAAAACAGTACATACATTGTAGGTCCTTATATTCAAATCCATTTTATATGTTTTGTTTTCATAATTAAGTCCAAAAATGTTGCATTTCAAATATTGACTAAATTTTCAAATTTAGTATCTCTTGTGTGTTTTTATTCAATATTTTATTTGCTTATTTATGTATTTACATGTATTTTCCCACAAATATTTATGTTTTATCTTTTATGCACCAAGGAATTTTTAGGAGCTGACAGTCAAAATCCCCACCTTCAGGAAAGTCATGATTATTTTTAAAATTTTCAAAGGCAACTGGTTCTCTGAGCACTGCCTTTGTTTTAGTACAACTTTTTAGCATATCATTATAAATCATATTACGTCAATAATTGCAAAGGTTAAAATTTAATTGTAGCCCTGTATTTCTTCCAATACAAAGTTACAGGGGGCCCTAGAATATGGTTTATGGAAATCTTTCTAAATTGTTGCCAACAGATTGTGTAATGTGGGTGTTGCTGTGTTGGTGTGTATGTGAGTGAAGGGAGAAAGGGAGGGGAAAAGAGAGCGAGAGAGAGTAAGATAGAGAGACAGAATGCATGGATGCAGAGAGATGTTCTAGTGTACTATGACTAATTTTTTTCATATAGATTTCAGATATATTTTTCAATATATATTTCACAATGTGATCGATTTATAATTGCTTAAATTGTATTTATCTTTATTGCCTATGCAGCCCTTTGGTTTCTTTTCATCTATTTAATACTAGGGTCATATTATTAAATTAATTTGACTCATCTAAAAACAGGTCCAGTAATAGATTACCTTAAGGAATATATGTAGAAAATTACTACAGTTTTTAGTTTAAAATATTGTATTCTAATGCAGGGCACTCAAGGAATTGCCAAAGAAAAAAGCAAAATCTAATTCTCTAAAAGTGATTTAACTGATAATTTATAAAAGATGCCAAACTTTCCCATTATTTTTAACATCACTCTTTTGGTGCACAGATTATCACTCTTTCAATGTTTCAAAATATATGATTTATACATAGAGTTTAAGAATAAATAAGATTAAAATTTTGAAGTAATTTATTAAATTATAAAGGGCAACTGTTTATAAAATAAAGAGATGCTTTTGGAATGTCCTAATAATCTGAAAATCGCAGAAATCTGAAGCTGATTCTAGGTAGTGCATTGCTTAGTGATGAATTTATTCAGCTCTCCATCTCACTATGTTGCATCTATTCATCCCTAAAGGTGGAACAGTCTGAGGATTAAGTGACACTAGAAAATGACTAGAGGGAAAAAGGACAAAGAGTTACCTTAGAAACTTTGTTCAAAAGCAATGCTTGTATTTTCTCTCTCAAAAAAAAATATGTGTATTTCAGTCTGACTAAGAGGCTTTGCAACCTCAGTAACCCACTTCAATTCAAAATAAATACCAACGTACATTTGGGGTAGAGCAGCAGACATCTACCCTGGATCACTACAGTCTACTCTAACAAGGAACAGCTTCTCTGTGCTTTGAGAAGGAGACCTGAAAATTGGACTCATAACTGTTTTCTTCTAGCCATGCAAATCTATAGGAGAAAATAGAAATAATTATCAAATCATTGTATTTCAGAAGAGTTTCCCATTATAATGTATTATCTATCACAGAGAAATAGGCCTTAAAATCAAGATATTGTATTATAGAAATATATCAGGTAGATTTAGACATTTGTTTGGCTTTTTGTTTGTTAGGTTTTTTTCTTCTAGGCTTAGTATGATACTTACTCCTTATAAATCCCTTCGTCATGCCAGTCCCCCTCTGAGAAAAGAAGCCTTGATAAGCAATGGTCACATACCTAAACATTGATGAGACCTTCTTACTGACATCAGGGTACTCTGATTTTTTTTCTCTGGCCTTACCTGAATGAATAGATAATCACAGATGGAAATTACCTAAGAAAGTTCTTTAAGTTTGATTGATGGGCCAAGAAGCTTAGTCCAGACCCAAATGCTTTTGGAGGAAAGGGCTTCTTGTTTCATTTTTCTACCTAGCCTGTGTGCCATGGACCAGTTTTCTTTCAAATTAAAGTGGTGAAATTAAGATGTTGCTTTATGCATGGAGGAGAAAAAAAAAAAAAGATAATATAGAATAGAGTTTAGCGGCACAGATTCTGAAGCCCAAGGACTGGGTTGGAATCCTGGCTCCATTAGGCAATCGTGGCATGACTCACTTTGCCTGAGATTTCTTGTGTATACAATGAATATAATAAGAATATATACCTCCTAAGGTTGTTGTGAATATTGATTGCGTTAAAACTTGTAAAATGCTTGGAATAATGCCAATGGAAAGTGCTATTTTTATGCTTCTGTGTGTTATAATATTATTTCTTAAATGATTACTTTCTGAGTGATTCAAGAGGGTTTTCACACCACTTAATTTATTTTACAAGAATTCTCCATTGAGATTTAAATCCAAAGCTATGGCTAATTGTAAGTTACTTTCTCTTGATTGGTTCCTTTTGTATTAACTTCCCTCAAGGTACTGGAATATTTTAAATAATTGTCAGTCTATTTATTAATCTATCTATATATCTCTTTATCAGTTATTTAATATAAATTAGGACCTGAAATTAGTGAAAACATACTTCATACTCATGAAAGTATATATTTCTGGAATACATTGCGAAATCACACTTATTTTGGAAGGAGGTAATTACAAATTCTTTATGTCTTAAGAGAATTTCTATGTTTACCTTGTCTAGTACATTAGATCCTAATATTTAGAGTTCTTACCACATAATATGTACTATATTTTACAACTTTATTTAAATATATTTATAGAAAAAAAAGACACACCATAAGTAATATGGATTGTTAAAGTTTCAAGCTCAATGTGCTTGTGCAACAAAACTAAAGAAACTAGTGATTAAACAGACTGAGAAGTGCTCCTCATTCTTATTTCAAGCACTCCTTTCCCCAAAGGAAACCATGTCCTAATCATTAATAGGATAAAATATTTTAAGCTGATTTGTACTATGTACTTGGAAACCTACTTTTTGTTCTCTAAAAGTGGAATCTTTACAGTACGTACTTTTTTCTTTCATTGACATGTGTATATATTTCATATATTTTATACACATATGCATTAGTATGTATATATATTGTTGCACATGCTATGGTTTGTTTTTTCTCGTTGTTCTAGACTCAGGAATGTTCCAATGTATAAATACACTAACAATGACCATTTTAGCATTAAGGGGCATTTGAATACTGTCCACTTGCAACTTTTATTAAAAAAAGAAAAGTTTGGTAACGTTTTAGCACACATTATCATTAGCTATATCCCTAAGAGTGGATTATTGTGGGGTTTTTCATCATTGGTATCATTGCAATGTTAGGATGTCTACTTCTTTGTTTTGGGGACTGCCTTGAGTACTGTAGGAAGTTTATCACCATTCCTGGCCTCTACCCACTAGATTCCGTTAGCAACTCCTCTTCCTAGTTACAAAAACTAAAACTGTCTCCAGACACTGCCAAGTATCGCCTGGTGGCCAAAATAACCCCCCATTGAAAATCATTGTATCAGTGGATTGTAGGGTGTGTATAACTTTTAGGTTTAACAGATACTGTCAAATAATATTCCACAGTGAGTTTACCAATGTACTGTCTACAAAGTACATGAGAGTTTTATTTGCTCTGCAATCTTGCCAACACTTGGTGCTTTGTATTTATTTTCATGTAATTTTAGACATACTCTTGAATGTGTAGTCATGTCTTATTTTGATTTTAGTTTTGATTTTGATTTTCTGCTGACTAATGAAGCTGAGCACTTTCTAAAATGTTTGTTAGCCATTTGGTAGCCAATGATTTGAAGTGTCTTTTCGAATGTATTGCCTCTTTTCATGTTTCAGTATCTTCTGATTTCTTATTATATTTAGGAATTATTAATGTGTTTTGAAAATGAAGCAATTGTCACAAGTATATATTATGAATAGGCATATGTCTTCCAGCTTTTCATACATACCTGCATTTTCTTAATAGTGTCTTTTGATGAGCAAATATTCCTAATTTTATGTAGTGTATTTCATGTTTTTTTTTTAAATGGTCAAACTTATTTTCAATCTTTTAAAAGCATCCTCTCTGATAAGGATAATGATGTCTTCCTAAAACTGTATCATTCTACATTTCAAATTCAGATTTGCAACTCATCTAGGCTTGGTTTATTGTATATATTGGTGAATATCTAGATATTTTTGTTCCCATTTGGATACCAATTCATCCAGGACCATTTATTAGAAAGAATATGCTCTCTTTATGGTGCTTCAGTGCTAGCTTTGTCATATATCAGATGACTGTATAATTTTGTTCTCTTTGTCAACTCTATTTTGTTACATTGATTAATCTATAATTGTGATGATATCATGCCATCATAATAGACTAACATTACCCTGGGTCATCTAGTAGTGCAATCTCTCCAGATTTATGCTTTACAAATGGTTGGGCTCTTTGGATTTAAAAGAATTGTAGGATAAGATTGTTAATTTTCCATTGGGAATTTGAAGTCAGAGGAAAAGTCTCCAAGGACTTTCTATATCCAAAGTTAAAGCAAATAAATGTTTTCAGAGTGCTTTGAAGGTTTACTTCCCTCCTTTGCCTTTGGTCTTCACCAGCTTTTTGTTTGTTTGCTTAAGATGTGGATAATTATGGTTCTTTTTCTATTATCTTAGTGGAAGTCCGATGAATTTCTTATATTTGTCTATTTTCATTTTTCTTCAGTGGTTGGAAATTTTATCCTTTTGAATATTCTTTTGCCAAATAGTCTTTCTCCTGTATTTCTGGGACTTCATTTATATGGATGCTGGAACTTGTTAAAAACATAACTTACATGCTTTTTACACTGTTTTGTTTTATTTTTTCTTTTCATTTTTTTTTTCCTCACTGTACTTTGGTTATTTTCTGTTAGGCGACCTTTAAGTGCCCTCATTTTGTGTCCTGTGGTGTCCAAACTGCTGTTAAACCCATTCATCTTGTCTTTAATTTCAGGTATTTTAATTTTCATTTCTTCATATACCATTTTTACAGGTTGCAGTTCTCTGTTGTAATTCTCAAGCATATCATATTTGATGTCCATTTTCCATATTTTCTTCAAAATAAACAATTTCGTATTTAAGATTTGTCTACTGACTCCAATATCTGTATTATCTGTGTATCATTAATTATTTGACTTGTCTGTTGATATTGGTCATATTCTCTTTCCTCTTTGTGTATATAATATATATTTTTTTGTATATCAGACATTGTGTATAAAGAATGACTGATGACTCCATGAAGCCTACCACCCACAAGAAGGCTTTCTCACTTTCTTTGTTAAACAGGGTAAATACCTGATCATTTCATTTCAAACAAAAATTCTACTTAGTTGCCTTTGAACCTGATCATATATATACCTTATGAAACTCTAATGAGAACCTGGTGCATGTCTCTTTTAGCCCTGAAAGCACTGGCAATTTAGTAGGCCCTTCACTGTTTCCAGCTGAGCTTTCTAGCCTTGTATTTTAGGTGCCTTCAGTCTCATCGGGTAGAATGGCAGCATGTGAAGGAAGTGCTTGTTTGCTCAGCACTCTAAGACTGTGGGAGATTTTACTCTGGTTTTAGATCAGGCTTTTGCTCTGGTTCCCCAGTCACACATTTGAATCTTCTTAATATTCAAATCTGCCCCATCAAATTTGATACCACTGATATCTTTGCCTAGTCATGACAAGTGACCAACAAGGCCCAGAATAGGCATAACAAATATTGAAATGATTTTTATTTAGCCTTCTCTGTAATTTTGCTTCATCTCATCCTGTTTTTCACTTCCACAGTTTTCTGGTATGAGTGAAAAACATACAAACACACAGATTTATTTATCTTCTACAGCATCGATATTAACTTTATTTTTCTTAGCTCTGCTTCACTTCTGTAAAATGTGAATAATGATCATATGGCTGAAATTATAAAATGTGACATTTTATATAAAATAAATAGATCTCGCAGGTAGGAAGTTTTCACCAAATAATATGCAATTGTAACTAAAACTCTTTTAAAATTACATTAAATTATTTTTATATGTTAAGTAGTTAAATGTCCTGATCATTTCTTAATATCTTAGAGACTTGTACATAGAACACTAAATTTAAGTCTACATTTAGAAAAATAAAAAATGTCATTTTGTATTTTATGAAAATATCTGCACTTTCAGAGAAGAATATAAATGGATGATAAAGATGGCAGAAAGATCCAGCATAAAATCAAACAAAATCTATCAAATTTTGAGCAATGCTGTAGATAAATCACATGTACCACAGAATTTATTTTTGGATCTCTTTTAGATAATCATTAAGAAAAATATTTGGAGTCAAAGAGACATCCTAATGGGAAAAAAATCTCTCTCAATTCAGAATTTTTAGATATGCTGAATGATTCTTGGCATTCATTGATTAAAGGTTCAGTGGAATCTCTTTAGTGAGGAAAGGTTTATTTAGTTTTATTATTTTTCATGTTTTCTCTAACTGAGTTAATTTTACTTTTTTCTAAATGAGTTCCCTTGATTATATTCCCTTGCTGTCTCTCTGGTGTCAATTTTTAATTCATATTTTCAAATACATTATTTATTTTATTCTTCATGAAAGCAATCAATGTTTTTGCACTTCTCTCAGTTATCTTTGTATATGAATACATTTGTTTTCCTCTAATTTCGTTGAGTGCTCCTGTGACATTAGAAAGAGAATATTTTTTGAGGGACTGTAGTTTTCTAATTATCCAATATCACAAACTTGAAAGGGTTTTCCTATGTTTAAGAATGCCTTAAATTCTAGATGAAAAACAATAACAGGTTTATAGTTGAGGTTATCTTTTTTTTAAAACAGGTAGGACATTGTATTGATGTGTAGCGGTAACAGTTGAAGTTTAGTTACAAGTGTCAGATTCAGCATTAGAGCTAAAAATCATATTTATATTTTTATCAAAAGAAGATAAGGATTTACTGTGATAATAACTATTAGGACTAAGTCCTATATTTCATCACTAGATGAATTTCTCACTAGAAATTACTAAACAATTGTTTCTTACGTACAACCATCCATTATAGATAAGATATTGTTCAACTGAATCAGTCTTCCATATTTCATAGCCAAAATAGGGATATGATTATATTTAGGCTGACTTAGCTTTTAAAATAGAGAAAAATGTAATAATGCTCTAAAAACATAAATTAGTATAATAACTCTCATATTAAAAACATATCATAGTGCAACCAGGTTTCAACAGATGGACACCTCTAATGCTATTGCAGGAATGGCCCACTTAAATTAGTTTGCCAATAAATATCTTTTATCCATTGTGTTGGTCTTGTCTGTGGTTTTATATTTCCTTTATTTGTGAGTTCTGAAGTTTTTCAGTAAAACTGTTCAAAGCTCACATAACATAACAAACATGGGCATGTGTCTTTTCAGGAAGTTTTAATACCTTATATCCAAAGGCTTTCTATAATATAACTTTTTTCCTTCAGACTATCTTAATAAAGCAAACATGCCAACTGATTATGGGAAGAAATATTAGTGAATACCAGGATTTCATTTTTTTTCCAAAAATCTACCACTCTTGAACAATAACAATTTTTTTCTTAATAACTTTCAGGCTGGAGACGGACAGCATCTACCCTTAAAAAGGATGAGGAGATATGTTTTTTTTTTTAATGCCTTTCTTCTTCAATATGAGATGATATGAATCTTTGGTTTTACTTCCAATAAACTTGTTATTGCTTCCAAACAATTTATCATTCCCTCAAATAAGATTTAGACTTTTGATAGTGAAAAATGAAAATTAAATGACATGAAATATAAAATCTCAGAATACATATATGTATCATCATAAAGATAGTATATATGAACTACAGTTAGAAATTATGTTCTTGATTATTTCTGACCAAATTTTTTATGGGTACTTAAATATAATTTCCGGTATGGTCTTAGTATGGTCTTTCCTTCTCAAATCACAGCACAAGAAGGCTTCAATCTTCTAAACAATCCAGCTCTAAAACCAAATATTTATACTATACACTATCCAATTCATGTACCTATATATTTTTCTCATATATTCATATGGATCTTAAAGTTCTTGATGATATGGGTTATAAATTAATATTTATTCATATATGTATTCATTGTTATCATTCAAAATAAGGCATTGTCCGGAGTGAATACTCAGTAAAAAATAACAACTTAGTCACTGTGGAAGACTGTTTGGCAGTTCCTAAGGAAGTTGAATATAGACTTGCCACGTAACCTGACAATACTATTACTAGTATATACCCAGAAGAACTGAGAGCAGTGACACAAACAGACATCTGCACACCCACATTCATAGCATGCTATTCAAGACTGCCAAAAGATGGAAATATCCCATGTGTCCATTAATAGATGAATGGATAAACAAACTACGGTACATACACATGATGGGATATTATGCAGCTATAAGAAGAAATGAAGTCATAAAGCATATGACAAAATGGATGAACCTGGAGGACATTATGTTGAGTGAAGCAAGCCAGACACAAAAAGACAAATACTGTATGATTGCACTATTCTGAACTAAATATATTGTGTAAATTCATGGAGTTCATAACTAAAATATAGGTCACAGAAAATAGAATGAGGATAGAAAATGGAAAGCTGAGGACTAATCTGTGCAGAACTGGTTAAAAGGTTGTTTGTAAATCTTTGGAAATGACTAGAATTGTTGAAAACACATCACGGTGTTTGTAACTAGCAGAGCTATTATATGGGTATGACAGTGGTTGAAAGGGAAAGCCTAAGGACTTTTGTATTACTAGAAGGAAAGCTAAAAAATGTAACATGGGATTGTGTAACAGTGAAGCCTCATGTAAAATACAAATATGGGTAATGTTGCATATATAAGGCAGCTTTTACCAAATATCAATGCAAATAAACTAGAAAGACAGAAACAGAATAGCAGCTATGCATGGCTGGGGAAGAAGCATGGAGAGACTGCGACTTGATGAGTTTTTTGTTTTTGTTTTTATTATAATTATTATTGGAATATTGAAAATGTCTAAAAATGACTGAAGTGATAACTGTACAATTACGTGGTTATACTGAATACCATTTATTGTACACTTTGGACATATACTTTATTAATATGTATCTATAAAATTGATTTGTTAAGAATAAATATTTTTATTAAGAAAAAACACCAACTAAAATACATCCATTTTGAAGTGCATTGTAGCTTAATGAAATATTTCCTGATTATTTGGATTACTTTATTTTTTTTAGGAGGTACTGGGGATTGAACCCGGACATTGCACATGGGAACGAGGAGCTCAATCACTGAGCTCCCCCTGATTACTTTTGATATATTTTCCAAGGAAGTGTCATTTATATATTTTAGAACATTTCAAAACATATGATAAAATACTTAAATAAGTATTAGACAAAATCTAATACAAATCTCAAATTTTTAATAACATACACTTCCATTTTGATGGTTCCATTATTATATAGTTTTGCTTAACTCAGTTCCTGACAAACATATATCTTGCTATCTAACTTACCTTTGTTAGTCTCCTGTTTAAAATCTTAAGAATCTGTTTCTAATCATATTTTGCATGTGGATTGTAAATATGATTGCCTTTCTAAAGCAGTATACCATCTTTACCACTTCCCATTCTGCTTTCAGTCTTAAATAACTACATTCATTAGAAATTTTAGTTTACTCTTGTCCCTTTTTGGTTGAATTGCCTAATTGCAGTTTCATAACTGTGATCTGTTATTTTACTTAATGACAGATTCAAATCACATCTATCCTATTTTCAATCCTAGATAGGTAGTTTTATTAGCAAAATTTTGTTGTAATTAGAAAGCAACCAAAGAAAAGCATGAGAGTGAGAAAACACTCTCAATTTGAATTCTTATAAGGCCAACATTTATTCATGAAACCTTAGGCAGATGGTAGTACTTCAGGCTAACCAATATTATGCCTCATATGTTATTCGCTAATAGCATAATGTATGAGATCTCTCTGTGTAATACATAGATATAAATACATGCGCTTTTAAAATATTCTTGACTACCTTTTTTTTTTACCATCCTTTCACACCTTCTAGGTTGTATTTCAAAAAATTTTATTCAAACTTCCAGCATGAAGATCCTGCAATGTGCATTGCCCAGGGAAAATGCTGAACTATCTCAGCATTCTCAAAGTGAAATTATGTTAAAATTAAAAAAAAAAAAGTAATCAGTGGGTACTTATTGTGTAACATGGAGGGGTCATGTTATTTATGCTTTAGTCTCCCACACTTCATTGCCTGGAGTATTTAATGAGGCACATATGAGAAACTTGCGGCTGAGCAGGAATATGTGAAAGTCACAGTGACAATACACTTGAATTCTTTAGTTAGGCACTGGGTGCACGTCATTAAAACAAAGGGAAGCGATATGATTAAAGGGTATGTCTAGTGATATGATGATCAGATTGATACTCATAGCCTCATTATAAGTACCTGAAAATTTGTAAGAGAAAGATCAAGAAATATGGAGCAATGAACCAAAGTGCAGAACAACACATTTTTAAATAATTTGACACTAAAATGTATATATTGTAGGGTTCTGTTTGTATGAGATTCAATTAGCAAAACAAATCTATGGTGTTGGAAGTCAAGATAATGATTACTCTGATGGATAGTGACTAAAGAAGACATGAAAAGACTTCTTGACTTCTGGGTAATCTTTATATTTACCTGGGCTTTGGTCATATGGATGTGTGCACAATGAAAAGTTATTCATCTTCTTTCTAATTTGTTCAATTTTAGAGAATAGTATATAAAATTAATCTAAATATAAAGTCTGAGACTATGTGGCTCAGACCAGGGAAGACTTTCTTAGAGACAAAAATAGACTAAAAAAGAACAAAATTGATAATGATGTCAAAATGTAACACTTCAGTATAAAAATAAAATCATGTGAAGCAAGTTTAGTTTAGTGGTTGAATGAGTGATTCGCACGTATAATGTCCTGGATACAATCGCCAGTACTTCCTAAAAAAGTAAAAAAATAAATAGATAGATAGATAGATACATAGATAGATAGATAGAGAGATAGATAGATAGATAGATAGATAGATAGATAGATAGATAAAAAACAAGGCGTGTTACTGTCGACTACATTTTGAATATATAAAAATTATACTCAGCAGCAAAAATATTAATATATATATAGTTTTTAGTACAAATAAAATTTTCCTTTTTAACCACATTCTTATATATAATTCAGAGCTGGCAATTATGTTTACAATGTTGTGCTCCTATCACTATCACCTGTTACCAAAACTTTTTCTCCATGCTAAATAGAAACTCTCCAATTTAAGCATTAACTCCCTATTGCTTACCCCCATCTTGCCTTGGTAACTTACATTCTAGATTTTGACTTAGTTTGCTTATTCTAATTAATCCACATCAGTGAAATCATACAATATTTTTCCTTTTGTTTCTGACTTTTTTCACTCAACATGATAGCTACAAGTTTCATCCATGTTACTGCAGTACACATATATTTTTAAATCAATAATTTTTTTTCAATCTATAAGAAAATATGCAATGTATATGAAGAGGTCATTCATAGAAGAAAATACTTCAATGAAAAACAAGTACATGGAAAGGAGGAAATGGGCTTTATAAAAATTGTTATGAAATTTTTCATGGTAATGGTATGGATGTACATGCTAACATGTTTTCCTCTTCTTATTTGACATATTTTATAACAAATTATTAATATTAATTTGGTTCAAATAATTTCACATACATTTGAACATCTACTAGATGTAAGTGATTATATAAAGGGGAATTCATTCCTCCTATGTATGATTTTCTTTTAAATTCAACTAATAAATTCTTCATTTAAGATACCTCATTTTCTATTTCTATAATTCCCACTTGATTCTAATTTTTAAATGAGTCAAAACACCCAGTGAAATTCTCTTTTTTAAATCTATTTTCTGTAATATAATCGTGGTTATGTTAAAATTTTGTATTACTCTTCTCTTGCTATGTGTAAAAAAATTTATCACAAATACAACTGTTTAGAAAACATCCACTTACTAGCTCACAGATCCATAGCTCAGAAGAAACAGCATGATTCTTTGGTCAGGATCTCCCAAGGCTGACAGTCAAGATATCAGCCAAGCTGCATTCTCATCTGGAGCTTGGGGTCCTTGCCTAGGCTCACATGGTGTAGAAGAATTCATTTCCTTGCAGTTGTAATTTGAAGTCTACATTTCCTTTCTAGCGGGCATCTGTGGGCAGGCTTTTAAGAGTTCCCAGGAGCACTTCCATGCCTTGCATCTTCCAAGTCAGCACTTGAAAATCAACCTTACACCGAAGAATCTCACACTTCAAGTACCTTTTGCAAAGATTTCTGTCTGTTCGCAGTGCTCATCAGATTAGGTCAAGGACATTAGGGATGCCCTCCAGACCTTATTCTCCCTACCAACTTATTTGGGACCCTAATTATGTGTGCATAGTCTCTGTACAGCAGGACCTAGATTCATTTTTGAATGAATAAGTAGGGAAAAGAGTTTGTATACCAAGGCAGGCACCTTGGGAGTCATATTAGAATTTCACATACCCCAAAGTACCTTTAAGCCTAACTCCATTATCTGGAATCCTTATGGGTCTCTTTTTATTATCTTTGTTTCCTCCCATCTTCATTTTTAGGCATGTTGTCCTGTCTTTTGACCTACCTCTTAATACTTGATTGAATACTGGTCATTGTACATATTTTTGAAAAGAACAAGTGGAGGCCACAGATAATGAAGGGGAATTAGTCTTCCTTCTGCTTGATCATTTTTATCATGTCAGAGATTGTGCTGAATGGAGACAGAGTTTCTGGCCTGGTAAGGGTTACCACAGGTTCACCCCTAGCTTTCCAATGTTCTTACCTAAGAAGCTAATTCACCATGTAGGGTTTCTGTGGTAGGTTGAATTATGTACCCCAGAAAAAATCAATCATGTTCTTAATCTTAATCCATTCCTGTGGTTGTGAATCTATTGTAAATAGACACTTTAAAACATGTTATTTTTAGTTAAGATATGACATAACTGAATGGTGTTGGGTCTTAATCTTAATACTAGAGGCTTTTTGAAGAGAAAGCCACTTGAAGGGGCAGAAGTTGTAAGTCACTGGAACCTGGAAGACAAAGAAGAGGCCACCATATGCATTGCCATGTGACAGAAAAGCTAAAGACCCAAGGATCACTGGCAGCCAGCTCCAGAATATCAGTCTTCAGAGAGACAGTATCACCTTCTTGATGCCTCGATTCAATAAATTCCCATTTTTTAAGCCAACTCATACATTATTTATTGCAGCAGCTGGGAAACTAATACAGTTCTTTCCATGCTGAGCCCCTAAATCTAATCTTTATCACAGTCTGTCAAAAAAGCACATCTTTTTATTTTTCAGAAATTTTATGCTAAGGTTTTTAGTTTCTTGATCCACAAAGATCCAATAGCCAGCAAATGTCCTAAGGAGAAATTTGTCCATTTGTTTGAGGCTCCTCAATCTCTGCTATAAGCTACACTGGTTTCTCTAACATCACATCCTTTCTCAAAGACGTTCTCTACAAGTCTGTGCACAGGACAATGACAACATTTTAAACCTCTTGACTACAGTAAAAATTGCCAAATGCCCCAGGGCAAAAGTGACCACAGATGCCAGCTCTTCTCTCTGAGATCCCTGATTATCTGGGGTCTTAGTCTCCCCCTGCTTCAGCAAGTCTCGAATGCCTTCACACAGATGATTTCTGTATTTTATCCACTTTTCACAGTTTTATGGACAGGAACACTGATCATCAGACTGCCACTCCATTTTACTTACAGTGAAACCAATTCAGGTATTTTAACATTTTTATTCATCCTGGAGTATTGTATTCCAAATGTTCTGGGATGTACATTATTAACAAAATCTTCATTAACTATAACTTAATACCCTAAACTGGATTATTAACTCCATTAAAGTTAAAGAGGATTTATACCTATCAAAATTACAATCTATTCAAAATATAGAGTTAAACCATCTTATAATTTGTTGTTTCAAGAGAGTCTATATTCAGGAAATTTATATTCTTTCTTAGTTTTCAAAATCAGTGCTATTTTATTTCCATGTTAATAGTGCTTGGGTCATTTAAATGATGGGATGTTGTAGTGGTTGTGAACACAGACTCTGACACCAAACTGCCTGAATTTTAATATCAGCTTTCCTAGATTACTATCTGTAGGACTTTGGACAGCTTAACTGCTCCTGCCTCAATTTCTTGACTTATAAGGAAAATAAGTTCCACTGTTTTCGGATTGTTACAAAAATTAAGAAGGGTAATATAGCTAGTTTATTTAGAATGGGGACTCACATGCAGCAATTGGAGATGGCATCACCCTGTCCAGGTTTTTAAAACATGCTCAGGAATTCAATGGAAGGAAAACACATTGGTTGCTTTTCTCAGTGGGTCCTCTAAACTTTTAGGTAAGTTATTAATGCAATAAATTAATCTCAGTAAAGTGTTCATTTTGTGCAAACTTTCTTGGTTTACTTTAACTCTTTTGTTTCAAACAGGACCTATTGCAGCAAAGAGCAAAGATTATTCATTGTCTTTTACTATTATCAAGTAACTCATTGATCCATATTCTCCTCTTACACTATGGAGTTCCTTGTTCTTACCTTAAGGCAATTTGTCTTGTGCATGAGACAATATTTCACTTTCATTCTCTATTTTAATTTGCTCATATTTTGAGAAATTGCTTGGTTCTATTCCACTTTCTTCCTGGAGTTTTTTAATGTTACACTTTAATATCAAGGGAATTGTGCACAAGCATGATAAAATCTACAGTTTGAGTTGATTTTCCAAAGATTTTACTTGAAATAAAACTGGCTCTATAGCTCAGATTTTGCAGTTAATTGAGGATATTACTTACAGTACATTTTCAAAAGCATTTAAATAATAGATATGTTTAGCAATGTTTAAGTATGAGGTTTAAGTAATAGTTTGAATTATACCACAAAATAATTGTACAGTAAACCATGTGTATTAGTTAGCCAAAGGGGTGCTGATGCAAAATACCAGAAATTGGTTGGTTTCTATATAGGGTATTTATTTGGGATAGGAGCTTACAAATACCAGGCCATAAAGCATAAGTTACTACCCTCACGAAAATCTATTTCCACGTGTTGGAGCAAGATGGCTGCCAAAATCTGCAAGGGTTTAGGCTTCCTGGGTTCCTCTGGGCTCAGTTCCTCTGTTTCTCCACAAGGTCAGCGGCAAACTCTCAGGAAGAAGGCTCTGTCTCTCTCCCTGGGGCTCCAACTTCAGCATCAAACTCCAACATCAAAACTCCAACATAAAAAGCCCCCAACTCGGTCCTTTGCCATGACTTTAATCTGTTAGTCCCCACCCACCAAAGGGTGGGAACTCAATGCCCTAATGATGTGGCCCAATCAAAGCCCTAATCATAACTTTTTCACATCCAGGTACAGACCAGATTACAAACATAATCCTGTATCTATTTTTGGAATTCATCACCATATCAAACTATTACACCATGGAAAGCAGTACTCAATGAATTCCAATGTCAATGAAAAGAGAAATGAAGACTATTGTCTGATATTCATTTCTTAAATATATATATGCTAAAAGTGACTGTAAAATTTCTATAGGAGAAGGAAAAATGAGCTTCTGGCAGGCAAAATAATACATATTTAAGAGATAATTTATCTGGAGAATCTCTTGCAGAAGTTCTTCATATTTTATATGAGGTTCCTGAGTTCTCTTCTTCGGTGAAGAATAAAGGTCAGTCCATCTGCAACACTCTATTAAGTTGACACAAATATATTGTGAGCCAGAGAAAATTGATGTTGAGACACTGGTGCAAACAAAAAAACATTAGATTTTTATTGGCAACACGTTTTATTGTGTGTTTTTAAAAATTTCCTCATTGTGGTCTTAACATCTTAATTGGAAAATTGATTACTTCCATTATGTATTTTTTTTAATTCAAAGAAAGTCTTTTTTTTATATTGGTAAATGAGCATTAAGATATATTATTGAAAGTGGTGAATTAACACAATTACCTTGTACTCATCTGCTTGTGAAAACAATAATTTTATAACTAAATTAATTGTATACAGATCCAATTTTATTTTTCAATGATGAGAAACTTTTGTCTGAGATGATTCTAATATCTTTGTTATGCTTCTCTCAACCATAGTAGAAAATTGCAACGGAAACAGCAATGTAATGTGACTATCAACAAACACTAGTGAAGAGGTGACTATTTTAGTTTAGTAAGTTGCAAGATATTAGAAAATTACCATTAAATTTAACTTAGTTTGATTGCATGATAGCCATCTATGTGTATACCATTTCTCTTTGAAATATTCTAAAGGAAAAAAAAAAAAACTTGTATAATGCATGCTTCACCCAAGATATCGTATATTAGATTTCACAGATTCTGTTCCAATTTTTCATTTCACTTAGTGAAAAGTCAAGTAATTTAGCATTTATAAATATTTTCTCCTCTTTCTGTTACCTGAGGAAATTTGAACATGTCTAGAATCACTGAGTACAAGGTATACAGAAAATGGTAGTAAGTAAGAGAGAGGCACTTAAGAGATACCATGTATTAACCACCCACTTCTGCTTAAAATACTGTGGCTGTTAAAGCATCCTAGGAATATTATTGTACTAAGGATTGATTCTGGTTCCAGTACATTTTAACTTTGTACTTCACACAGGTCATTTGTGTTTGTTAAGCCTGAGGGTCATCATTTATAAAATCTCTCAGTCTTCTAACACACATCCAAATATATGATACATTTGCAAATAATTGCATTTATAAAAATATACATGAGGAAACTAGATAAAATATAAAATTGTGTATTATTTGGCAGATATACTCACATTCACTACTTTTTTTCATAAAACATGGTATACACTAAGGTAAGTATATTTACTTTTATCTCTCCAAGACACTAGAAAATAATTCTTGAGCACTCAAATGCTAACATCTGCAAATAATGGACTTTTTGCATTAGCTTGGTCTAGCATGAAAAAAAAAATCAGTCATATTTGTGGCCTTGAAAGTAGTGTTTTTCTTCCTTGTAGGTACTATCTTCTTCCATGCCCCTCGTTATACTTCATAGCTCCTTCTTCCTAGAATACTTTCTCCAATCTCCATCCCTAGCTAATTCATTTCAAATGGTTCTAAAATATTGTTCCAGCATTGTCTTTAGGGGGACGACTTTGAATACTCATTGCATTATATTATTCTGCAATTATTTTTACCTATTTTAACAACGACAACCTCTTTAATATAGCGGTTTTGTGTACCCACAAACTAGAACACCGTTTTACACAATGTGGGAATTTGAATATTTTGTTGAGCTGGACTGTTGTCATAGTAAGCTATAGCACTTCCATATTGACATTGGCAAGCTTCATGTAAGATCAACAGTCCACTGAATAGATGACCTCTAGAGAATAACAATTTTTCTTTCCTTCAACCTTCTGTCTTGATTACTCTGCATGTATGTGGTGTGTACGTGTGTTACTAAATGAAGAGAAGTATTTCTAAGTAATTTGGAAACAGTTAAAGTTTGAACAGAAGTTATATTACTGAAGTTTTCCCCACCTTTCGATTCTCATTACATAGCAGCAGAGTCTTGTGTAATTAGGTCACATAGGTTTAGAATCTCATTAAAAATCTTTCATACTGGGAGAAAGAAGAAGAATCCTTTTAATTTGCTTTATGTTTTAAATATAATGTTTAAAGTTTCACAGATTTTTCTCTACCTTTGTCTACAGGGTAAAGTATAGGTCTGATAATCATAGCTCTTAGTTTTCACAGATTATCAGAAGGATGTAAAAATGTAAAACATTTTAAAATGTAACAACATTTAAAAAGTTACTCTTTTGGCATCATTATTGCTAATGAGCTTGTTTGGGAATGTTTGCAAACTTATGAGACAGGATGACATTTTATTATATGAATAAGGTCAGCTGTGTTACTTAGTTTTTGAGAGGAAAAAATATTCTTGAAAGGTGAGCTATTAAATACATATGACCAAAAGTCTGCTTTAATATAAATGGCATCTCAAATTCATGTGGCTGCTCTAATCTGTGAGGTAGTAGTTGAGCACTTATAAGGCAATGTCAGGAAGTAGATTTAGGAGGGGGGATCACACAACACCCAAGTTAAACTTTGTGTGCAAGCTAATTTTGTATGGCACAATGGCAAAAATTTGAGAGAGAGGCATACAGATTTCCTTGTAGAAATGGAAGGGCTGCTCTGTCTTCTGCATGGCACCCCTGCCTCCATCATCCATTATCATTAAAATCCAGATGCCTGGATTACTCTGAGCAGGATTACTAAAAGCTGGATTACTACACACACATTGATTTAGGTGTTTTGGGTGCCAAAAAGACAACCTGGATTTTTTGCCCTTAAGACATGAGGAGATTAGAAGTTTTTGAGTAGATCTCAGAAATGATGAATTTGCCTTTTAGTTATGTTAATTTTGTATCTTTAGAATAAGCTGGAATGCAATAAATGCATTTAAAAGGAAACACAGCTCAGTGAAAAGGAGATTTTAGAGTCCTCAAATATGAAGATATTCCTTTATGTCCAATTCATTATCCTCATTATAACCATTTGCAAGTTATTTTGAACATATTGTAATTGCTATAGTACTACTTTGTGCATGATAAGAAGGAAAGGAAATAGCATTTTCATTGGTGATTCTAGAAGAGGAATATAGAGGAAATATAATCTAAAATTTTTTTCTGGTAAGATGAGCAATACCTCGAGAGGTAGAAATGCGGAATGTTATATTTTGTTTCCCAG
This sequence comes from Dasypus novemcinctus, assembly GCF_030445035.2. NCBI lineage: Eukaryota > Metazoa > Chordata > Mammalia > Cingulata > Dasypodidae > Dasypus > Dasypus novemcinctus. The sequence continues at coordinate 19,787,726 of NC_080674.1, forward strand.
TAATTGGAAGAGGCCAGTGGCAATCATTCATTTCTTTCTGGCATGCTAGAATACTAAGCACTCAGGGAGAGTGGAATTTATCCCTACACGATTGTTCTTCCCACATTAATTGGGTGAGTTTTCAGGTATAAAATTATCAACTCCCTTGACCTCAGTAATATACATGTACAGGACAGCCAAATGTGAAAATACAGTGTTACAGACAAAAGGGAAATTAGCTCTATGCAAGTGACTAATTACTTCAGACTTGCTTCCATTCCCTTTTGAGTGACCTCTGTGAACTTTAATAAAGTTAGACTGAGATGAAATTCTAAGGTTTAAAGTGAAGATGAGGAAACTCTCATACAATAGCAATAAAAGTCCATTTGTATTTAATATTGAGTGTGCGTATACTCTGGGGTGCTCACTTTATGGCTTGGAGGTTATGGGTGGTGGGGGTTGGTGGTTATTTTTGGAAATATGGTAACATCAGATCCAGATATAGATGAAATTGTCTCTGTGAACAGAATGTCAATTCTGATTCTATCCTCTTGGAAATATCCCAGGTTATATGAACTGTAGTGGTCCAGGAGAGAAAGTGGGAATGCAAAATTTTTGAATGTTGAGGAAACATTGCTGGTAGCGTGGACTATTAAACTGCAGACATTCCCAATTTAGTCATCTAATACTTGGTTCATGTTTTCTTTTCAAAGAGTCTATTTTTGACAGGTTGGAACATTAATAAGTTCTGGTAGGAGTGAAAGAGAAGAGGGCGAGGAATAGAAGCAAAAAGATTGTTGATGTCTCATGGGAATAATAGAATGCTTAATTCATGCAGGCAACTAGAGATAGTGTCTAGAAAGAATGATGGGTCACAATAGAGGACGAGAGAGTTGATACTCCTGGCAGCACCAAAGGAAATGATAATGATTGCAATTAAAAAATCAGATCCAATTTAAAGAGCCCTCAACTCTTTTTCTCCAGGAAATATGAACCAGTATTTGGATTATTTTCCTAACACCTGGATAAGTAAGAATGAATGAAGAGGAGAATGGTATTTGGAAACTATTTTGGGTTTTGAAATATTTTCACAGATTTATTCTGTGTTGTAAAGAGTTTGGGAAGTAAAATAAAAAGTAAAAGGAATTTGAGGAATAAAAATTAAAACAAATGTCCAAATTGAATTCTAGCCTTACATTTTAAATATTTGTGTGTATGCATGTATGTGTGTGTATGAATGTTGGGGTATGGGGATTAGAATATATGATTATAGAGATAGGTGTGAATAAAAATGTGAGAGTTTTATTTTGGCACATTAGTAAGGAAAAATATAAATTAATAAAACAGGAAGGAAATAAAAAGCAAAACAAGTCCACACTTCTAATTTGTTAAAAATGGATAAAAGCCAAGACACGAATCTGGATGAACGTTCAATAAATTCTATAAATGATTTTAACAACTGTGGGTAAAATTGTATAGTCAAGATTTCACAGGAGTATATAAAATGGCTTTTGGTCCTGTCTCTGAAAAATGGTGCCATAAAATATATTCTATTTGATTTCTGTTTAATATCACTAATTTTAATCTAATAAGAATAGTAACTTCAAATCTATCAAATAACACCTGCTAGTGTCTGGGACTGTTCTGGTATTTTACCCTTGTAAAAAAATTATTTTAACCCTCATAATAACCTTTTGTGGATGGTGGTAATTACTTACCTTTTACAGTTTACAGATAAATATGGTTGGATCCAGGAGTAACTAACTTTGGCTAACATATTCAGTAGAGAGTGGAGCTATATTAGAAACCAAACTAACTCCAAAGTTCATTCACACTTCAGCTACCTGTTGTGAATCAATAATGGCATTTGTCACCCTAGACAATTCGATTTCATGACATGTAAATTATGGAATAGAATTATTATTCAAGTATTTTATAGTTCAATATGGAGACCATTATCAGTATCATGGGATAAAGACAAAGGATATCAAAATTTTAAAAAATATATTTTGGAGGGCCCAAAAATGTGACCTCTTTTTCAAATCCTTTAAAAAGTATCATTAACTACTTAATTGTACAAAATTTAAAATGATATAGCAGTATACCTATATAAAAGATAAGCTATCCAAATCATATTTGGATATAAGTTCTCCAAACGTCCTGTTAGTTTAAGCACTTAGGAGTTATGGGTGGCATATAAAAGGCAAACTGTGGCAGAGAGAGAAAGACAGAGAGTTATGATGGGTGTGTGTGAGAAATTTTAAGGTGTAAACTCTCAAAAAGTATTACTTAATAGCAAATATTAGTTAGCAGATGTACAATACAGACCTTTTAGTGATGAGAGTGTTTGGTCAGTATATCTTTGATTATATTATTTCACATATTAAAATTGCTATAAGTAGAATAAAGATATGGATCCTTGGGTTTCTAGTAAGTGAATTACTAGATTAGGAGTGAATTCCATATTATTTAAATCCAGTGTTTATTTTTAAGTAGAAATATTTTGGGCATTTTCAGGGTGGCCAGGTCACCAAACTTATCATATTTTGTGTTATGGTATTGTGTTATGACAGTTATGTTGCAACAGGTTCACTAAAATTTCTTCCATGGTACACAACACGGTGTTGTCAAACTGTTTACAGTATTGAGCTAAATAAGCAAGTATGTTTGTTTAGTTTTGGACATTTTTAAAATGTTTTTGCCCAAATTCCAACTATTTAAAATCAGAATTTTTAAAGCCAATTTACCATCGATCCTATAAGTTAGTAATACATTTTTATGCTTGCGGGGAAAATTGAACTATTTTATGTACAAGTAAATGAAAAGGTGTATTTTAAATCAGATAACATTATTAACACCTTGACTGAAACCTAAAATGAAAATATCCTCAGGAAATGTCAAATAGGAGTGTTTTGTTTTTTAATTCCCTGTTTTCTTTCAATATTTTGGAGTAGATCAATCATATATATGTTATAAAAATGGCACATTTTAATAACAGATATTTAAAAAGTATTATTACCAAGTGAATATTAATTCTTAGTATTAGATAAAACATAAGTACACTATTACTGCATATTAAAATTATTTCTTTAATGTAGGTGCTAATATGATGTTTTTTATACAAGTAAGTTTACCCCTTATGCTAATGTGATCTTACTAATAAAAATTTTATACTCATATTAAGAAAACCCATATTTTTCCACTGTGTGCCCAAAAACTGGCTAGCCCTGAACTTGTTGATTTAGCTATTTGAGTCACAGATTTCTCTCTTTAAAATCAGATTGCTGGACTAATTGATATCCACTACCTTTCAAATCTACAAATATACCATGCTGAAGAAAAGGTGTTAATTGTTTTTTCTTTAGGTGTGAATTTAGCACTGTTTGGTGATAAATACTGTCTCAGTGGAAAGCTACAGATCTTGGAGTAAGATATACAACAGATGTGTGTAAAATGAGAAAACCACAATCAAGGAAAGAATTATCTTGGAGGCTAACAGTAATCTAACTCATTTCTGAGGGCCCTGGTTTATTTGTCTTTCCATCTGCAAAGCTTAGCAGGATTGCACACATATAACAGGAGTTCAGTAATTGACTGTTGAGTGAAGAGATTTATCATACTTAAAATGGTACTAATAATGACCTTCTTAAAATAATATTCATTCCTAAAATTCATCCTGAATACAGTAGTTTCTTAATTTTTAATCAAATTAATAAACACACATATAAAATGTTAAAGAGTACTAAAGTGTACTAAAAAATTGCTGTACTGTAACTGACCATATCCCACTTCCCAGCCATATTCCTCAATGGTAATCACTCCCACTATTGTTTTCTTTTCCTTTTGGTATTCACTCTATTTTTCTGAATGTATACTTGATGGCCATTTCCTAATTTAGAAATTTTGCACATTATCTATTTATTTACTATGATAATGAATGAAGATTTAACTCTTTAATATTCTCCCTCTTTTTCCTCCCTTTATCTCCGATAAAAATTATTATATTAACTTTTTTAATTAAAAAAATAATAAACGATTACATTATTGTGAATTTGAAAATAATTGTTCACAGTTGGTCCAGGTTATTTCCTGTCTTGTGAAACTTGAAAATAAAAAAACTGGTATAAAAATGTCATCTTTTTAAGTGTTATTTTATTATGTTATTTTCAAATTTTCCCAAGTCTTCCAGCAGATATATAAAACACTTGCCAAGAGGTTTTCTAAGTGGTCAAAGGGTCTAGATATGCTATTAGTTCCATTTATTTTTTTATTTTTCAAAGATATATATATATATATATTTATTTATTTCTAGCTGCTCCCTGCCCCTTGTGGCTTGCTTGCTGTCTGCTCTTTGTGTCCATTTGCTGCGTGTTCTTCTATGTCTGCTTGTCTCCTTACTGTGTCATCTTGCTGTGCCAGCTCTGCAGGGACACAGGACGTCAGGTCTCTGCAGGCATGGACTGTCAGCTCGCTGCTGGCACAGGCCATCAGCTCTCCACGGGCACCGTCCAGCCTGCCTTCACGAGGAGACCCTGGGACACGAACCCACAGCTTCCTGTATGGTAGACGGGAGCCCAATCAATTGAGCTACAGGTGCTTCCCAGTTTCATTTATTTTTATAAAGTTCTAACTCCTGGACTAGTCTCTCTCCAGGGATGTTGCAAAAAGTCCATGTAAGGACTTATCACTCCTTTCATCTTCAAAAGTTTTTGTGTTTTATTTTCTGAATCTCAAGTCTTATTTTGATGTGGCTTCCTTTAATTTCCTCCCTTCAGTAGCTTCCTTAAAAAGGGTATAAGGAAAGTAAATTTCTGAGATTCTACATGTCAGAAAATAATTTCTTTTCAAATTGTATTTAATGGATAGTTTTTCTGAATATTGTGTTCCTGATTAGAAATCTCTTTAGATTTCTTGGAAGTTTGAAGGTATTTCTCATTTTTCTGATTTTCAGTTTTGTTGTTTGTAAGTCTGATTCCATTCTAATTATTAATCCTTTATATATGATCCATTTCTTGCCACTACTCATATACCATATCATAATATCTGCCTTTATACTTGCTGTTTAGAAATGAAAAGCTGTGCTTTCGAATGAGCATCTTGTCATTCAACAAGCATGTTAAATAGTAGGGAACTTTGAATCTCAGTATTTAATCTTTCTTATATCCACTTTGTTCTCTGCTTTCCAATTGTAAAATCACCATTAATTAGATGCGAGACATCCTAGTATATCACCCAATATTCTTATTTTATTTATAATTTTCTATTTCTTAATTTTTAGTATATCTTCTAAGGGATACCTTAAGTGACACCTTCCATATATTCGATATATTTAGGCTATCATAAAGAATGTATTAGTGCACATTAATCAAAAGATTTTTTTATTTCTTTTCTCTTCATATATCATTCTAGATGTATGTTAATAATAATTTCTCAATTCTCTCAGATTTTCACTTGTTTTAAAATACTTCTTGTTTCCTAAATTGTCTGCTTTTTCCATTTTCTCCCACCCTCCCAACCCTTCTTTTTGTTTATTTATTTTGCTCCCCCTAATATTAAAGACTTCCCTCAAACTTGACATCCCTGATATTATACTTTAAATTCAAGCAATTAAAAATCAATGGGTGATATTTTGTGTGGCATGTGTGAGGTTTTCTTACCTTTAGATTTTGCTGAGGGCTTTTGCAGATGTACTTGAGTTAAGGATTTTGAGATGAGGTGATCATCCTAGATGGTCTGGGTGTACCCTAAATCTAATGAGAAGTGTCCTTATCAGAGATACATAGAGAAGGAGACAGATAAGGAGAAAGCAGTTTGACCATAGAGGAAAAGATTGGAATGATGCAGACGTGAAGCAAGAAATACTTAGGAGTGAAGCCCTGTTGACACCCTGAAACCAAACTTCTGGCATCCAGAACTGTGCAAGAATACATTTCTTTGAAGTGACAGGGTTTCATAATTTTTCACAGCAGGCACAAGAGAGTAATACACAGGAGTTTTAATTTTTTGCCCATGTCTTTTTTGGTTCTATGGAGTCAGATTATACATTGACACAGAAAGAATTAGTACTACTATGGCAAGACTGCAGGCTGGACTCAGCTGTTGAGTTTAGATAGATAGTGTGGTGGTTTGAAGCTACGAACCCCAGAAAAACATGTTCTTAAACTTAATCTATTCATGTGGGTATGAACCCTTGTAAGTAGAATTTTGATGAGGTTACCTCAGTTAAGGTTTGCTCTACCTCAATCTGGATGGGTCTTAATCCTTTATCAGCAGAATTAAATTCACATACAGAGTGAGAGAGCTCAGGGAAATAAGAAGCTGAAATTCAATGGAACCAGAAAAGAATAGGGAAGCCATGAGAGGTTGCCATGTGCATTGCCATGTGACAGAGGATCTCAGGACCAAGGATGTCAGCAGCCAACCCCAGATGCCACTGTTTTCAGGAAGAAAGCATTACCTTGATGGATGTATTGATTAGACTTTCTCTTGGTCTCAAACTTTGAGCCATTGAATTTCCATTGTTTAAGTCATCTCTTTCCATGGTATTTGCTTGAGCAGCCTAGGAAATTAAAACAGATGCATTATAAGACACACACCCACCAACATAATCACAACACAATCAAGCAACCACCCTAAGGGAGAAAGACCTGTAGGAAGAATACAGAGGTACTGTCAAATATCTGTCTCCTTTCAGAATACATTATAGGTATAGGGCTGTGAGTAGGTGCTGATAATCTTTAAAAAGTATGATATGTGAAAAAATGATGGGGGTCTTGGGTGGAAGGAAGAACCATGTGAAAGGGGTCTTGTATTGCATTTGATAATCTTCTGCAATAGGACCACTTTTAATGACTGGAGCAGGAAATTCAAATTCATATACAACTCTTACCATTTCAGTCATCATTGTTTAAACCAATGCCAAAGGGCTTCCTAAGCTGTTTTTGTTGCCTCCAGCAAACCACCGTCATACCAGGATTAGTTTAGATATCCCTTATTGAATGTTCAGTAGAAAATACATTCACATGTGCCCTGAAATTGCTCAGCCCTTTTTTATTTATCCTGTTTATGGGAACTACTTTGTAAATGGCCCAGGAAATGAAATAGATAACAGGTGTTTATCATAATTCTAATTGGGCCTGTCTTCTGAATATTTTCCTTTTCTTTTTTTTTTTTTTCCTCAAAAATGCCTGTGGGTTTCTGGAACCACTTATACTTGAAACCATTAGAGACACACCTTCTTTTTCTGGCATTCAGTTTTATCAGAAGAATGGGCCTGAACTACAATGCTTATGTCCCTATAGACATAATTAGGTAAGGTTTATTTCTACCATATCCTGCTTTCTAGGCAACATACCTGCTAAAATAAAGGGGTAAAATAAAGGGTCATCCTTACAGATGTCAAGAAGTCATCTTATTTCAAGAGATCAGACTGGTTGGTACCGATTTGTTTGGCCCTGAAACATGTACATGATAGAAAAATTCTTCAATGAGACATAAAATCACAGAATTTATTTTTAACCAAAGATCAGACAATTACAGCTTGAAGATTTTGGAATCTAGTGCTAGAGTTCTTAGTAGCACCGTAGAGCTGGCTTGAACTTGCATAGGAACTCCAAACTACTTATCACTTAAAGTCTGTGAAAACAAACTTTATAATAATAAAATTGACATTTGGGTTCTGGGTTGTGTCCTGTATGAGATGTGCACAATTAAGCATGCATTTAAACCTGGAAACATGGAAAAGAAATCCTGGGGAAAGACCACTGGTCAGTTCCATATTGGACAAATTTTATAGTCAAATGCAGTGAAATGTTACTTTTACTTCAGCTTATTGCTAAAGAATTTTGTCTAAAAACATCCGAAAAGTTTGGAGCACAGCCTATACCAGCGGTGCTGAAAGACCAGCTTCAGGACAAGCATGGCTTTTGTAGTGCTTGCTCAAAAAATTTGCAAAGCCTGCTGCTAAATATGCAGTACCACTAACACACAAGAAATATGGAGATGTACCTAAAAAATTACATGAAAAGAAACCACTTCTAAAACATAAACAGGCCCATCAAACTTCAGTGAAAAAAGTGAATCCTGGAGAAAAAAAGAGGAAAATGTTTGAGAAAGGAGCAAGAAAGGGAAGGTTGGAATTTAATGAAAAAATAAACAAAAGGATCAGAAAAGTTTAATGAAGGATGAACAGATGAAAAGACAAGAAAAGGAAAGGTTGGAGAGTAGAAATAGGGCCAGAGAACAAGGATGGAGAAATATGCTAAGTGCTGCTGGAATTTGTGAAATAAAGTTGTGAATAGTACTGTTGTGGGCATTGACATGTAGGTGTCTGTTCGTTTTGCAGTTTTCAGTTCTTCTGGGTGTATTCCTGGTGGTGGGGATGATGGATCAAATGGCAGCTCTGTGTTTGGCTAGACTGTCTTCCACAGAGGCTGCGCGATTTTGCATTCCCACCTGTGGGTGGCGTGTCCCAGTTTCTCAGCATTCTTTGCAGTACTTACTGTTTTCTTTGTTTTTTGAAGAATGGCCATTCAACAAGGTGTGAGCTGTCTCATTGTAGTTGTGATTTGCCTCTTCCTGGTGGCTAGCCGTGTTGGGCTTTTTTTGTGTGCTTTTTCATCCTTTGTGTTTCCTCTTTGAAGAGATGTCTATTAAAGTCTTGCCCATTTTTTGATTGGATTGCTTCCTCTTTATTGTTGAGTTGTGGGATCTCTTTGTATAACATGGGGATAAAACCCTTGCCAGATGTGTGGTTTCCAAGAATTTTCTCCCATTCGTTGGACTACTGTTTCATCTTGATGAGGGCCTTTGAGTAACAAGGGTGTTTGAGTTGGGGAATTTTGATTTGTCCATTTTTTTTCTTTCACTGCTCATGCTTTCAGTGTAGGGTTTAACAATTCACTACTATTGAGAGGGGGTTTAGATCTCATGGGGTGGTTGGATGGAACTGTCTTGCTCATAGTTGTGGAAACTCTGTTTTTTTGCAATGGGCATTGACCATCATATCATTTTGTTAGTTGTCTTGAGTGAGTCTGGTGAACTGGAGAGCAGGTGTTGGCTGCAACTCTGCTGAGATTCAGGGCTCAACTGGCATATGAATAGCCAGAAGATTTAATTCTATGAGACACATATTTAATAGGTATAGACCTAAATTTAAGCTTAAATAAAAGGGGCATAAGAATCATGTGTAAGAAAATTATAAATGAGTCATAGTGGGCATCACCATCCCCAAATCCTCAAAATTGAGGAATGAAGAAACCTAAGGGAGGAATGCAATTATAGACTAATGTGGACTTACTATTTTTCTAGTAATGGAAGAACTTGTAACATTGATATAAAGACAGTGGTCACCAGATGTTCTGAGGGGAAGGAGAGAGAAGAGTATATGTACCATGGGGCATTTTGGAGTACATTGGAATTGTTCTGTATCACATTGCAATGATAGATACAAACCATTATACAGTTAGTCAAAACCTATAAAATCATGTGGTGCAATGTGTAAACCATAATGTAAACTATAAACTATGGTTAGTAACAATGCTTCAATATGTGTTCATTAATTGTACCAATGTATTCATCAAATGTTCTGCACTAATGAAAGATGTTGTTAAAGGGGAAAAGTGTGTGAGGGGGTGAGGTATGTGGGAACCCCCTATATTTTTAATGTAATATTTATGTAATCTAAAGTTCCTTTAAAAATAAAATTGAAAATTAAAACAAAAAAGGAAAAAAAAATGAGTTGCTGGGAGGATATAGTTCAAGTGGTTGAAGCCTTCTTCCCATGTCCTGGGTTCAATCCCCAGTACCTACTGGAAAAACAGGTGGAGAGGTGTTGCTGGTAACAATATCAATGCTTTCTAAAATGCTATGATTACATGTAGGTTTTGTCTGTTCAAAATATTCAGTCATGTTCTAGAGACATGACCTCTGATTCTGCCCTATTAAATTGGATATAGCTTCACCTTCATTTTACTTTGACCTTAATATCACAGGTCTCTGTTGTTATCTTAAGAAAAGGCTTACTCATGTTTTCCACTACAGAATTATCATAATCCTAAAATTAGAGAGGAGAATAGATATACAGACCATATATCCAATACTAAAGTAACCTTCTAATGCTGAAGATGAGCTATTTCCTGTCCTTTTCGACAAAAATTCCGAACATTTGTAGTGTTAGTGATAATGAAATTTAGTTTTTGTTCTAAAATGAAGATCAACATGGTTTTCTTTACTTTGATTTCCTTACTTCTTCCAATGGTTGCCTAAATCCTCCATATAGCTAACAGTGTATTTTATTATGTCTTGTTGAGGGAGTAAGTTATGTTGCTACCTAGAGAATTAGCATTCCAGAAAGAAAAGGAATGGCAAGCATGGACTTCCCCAAACTAGAGTTCACTTTTACAGCTATAACAAGGCAACCAGCCAGTCAGCAGGTATGTATTGTGCTAGAAAATGAGTAATAAATGACTTCAAAGAGATAACTGTTGTGCTGTTGTGCCTTGTAGGCTTTTACATGCATTAAGATGGGAATTGTCTTGAAGATTTTGAGCAAATATATCACGTGATTGAAATAGCAAAAGCAAGAAGACTAGTTAGGAGGCAAATACAGTAATCCAGACAAGGGATGATGGTGGCCAATACCAGAGGGATGGGTGGAAGTGGTGAGACAGGGTGGATGGTAGATGCATTTTGAAGATAAAGTGACAAAATTTCCTGAGCAGATGAGGTGTGGACTATGAAAAAAAGAGCCTAAAACTACTCAAGTTTTTGAGTAGCCCTTGGAAAGATGGCATTGCTTATCACACTGTTATATTTTCATCTGCTTAATTTCTGAGGATATTGAATTCTTAACTTTATGTTTTATAACCTCATGGGTGTCCCTTTTAATCAATGTTTTGATGGGCTATTTAAACATTTTTTTAGAAATTCTTAATAAATTTACAAGTGATTGATAATTTTGTGCAAAAACTTGGCTTGGTTATACTGTTCAGTCATTCAATCAAGCATTGGCCTGGTTATCACTGTAAGGGTATTTCAAGATAAGATTTGCATGTATAGTCAGTTGATTGCATCTACAATCAACAAGGGAGTTTGCTTTCTGCAATGTGTGGAGTTTTTTTTTTTTTTCTCTTCCCTCTCCCTCGCCCAGTTGTCTGCTCTCTGTGTCCATTCACTGTGTGTTCTCCTGTGACCGCTTCTATCCTTATGAGCGGCACCAGAAATCTGTGTTTCCTTTTGTTGTGTCATCTTGTTATGTCAGCTCTCAATGTGTGTGGTGTCATTCCTGGGCAGGCTTACACTTTCTTTCATGCTGGGCTGCTCTCTTACGGGGTGCACTCCTTGAGCGTGAGACACCCCTGAGTGGCATGGCACTCCTTGCACACATCAGGACTGCACATGGGCCAGTTCCAAACCGGTCAAGGAGGCCTGGGGTTTGAACCGTAGACCCCTCATGTGGGAGTCAGACACCCTATCTTTTGGGCCAAGTCTGCTTCCCTAATGTGTGTTTTATCATCCAAGCAACTGGCAGTCTTAGAAGTCAGAACTGAGGATGATTTCAGAAGCCAAAAGATAAATTTGGACTCAATTGGAGATTTGGCACAGGGCTTCTGTATCACCTAGAGCAGAGTTTTCAGCTTGCAGCATGCCCTATGGAATTTAGACTTGCCAGCCCCCATGGTTGTATGAGCCAATTTCTTATGATAAATCTCTCTCACTCTCTTTCTCTCTATATATATATATATAATCTATTGGTTTTGTTTCTCTATGCAACGTTGACTCAAGTCACTAATTGAGCTCATGTTTTCCAATACAAGTTGTGATAGGCAGAATCCTAAGATTGCCCCCAAGATTGCTGACCCTGGTGGATATACCCTGTATAATCTCCTCCTTTTGAGTGCAGTCCCTGTGAATAAAATAGGATATCACTCCTGGATTAAACTGTTAATTAATTGACCAAATTGTGGAGATGACCTATGTGGCCTAGACCTAATCAGGCAAGCCCTTCATAGGGACAGGACCCTTTCTGAGGTCAGACAGACAGTCTTGCTGGCTGTAATAACACCACTTCCAGGAATTCTACTGCTGCAAGGAAATTAATTCTCCCCCCCCCCACTCCCCCAAAAAATGCATGAGCTTTCAGAAGAACCTAAACCTTAAAAGAGATTACAACCCTGGCCTGACACCTTGATTTCAGCCTGGTGAGACCTTGAGCTGAGAACCCAAATTACCCATGCCCACACTCCTGACCCATGGAAACTGCAGTGATAAATTTGCACTGTTTTCAAACTCCTATATTTTTAAAGTAGTAAGAGAAAACTGATACAGAAGTCTAGATAGCTCTCATTCTACTGCCTTTCATTTTTTCCTGTAAAAGTCATTCTTTGTACTTATTGAGTTCTTATACAGAATTATACAGTGATGGAAAATCTTTATTTCCAAAACCAGTTATCTAATTACCCAGGTTGTAGGTAATATCTTTGAACATAATATTTCTGCCAACTCATTAATTTTACAAATTAAAAGCTACCGCTCCATGTGGTACCATGTCCTCTGTTAAGGGAAGGCAAACAATCTATCAGCTTCCTACCAATAACAGCAGAGCATTTACTCTCTACATAAAAGTGCATGTTGACAAGAGTAGACTTAAAAAATATCTCTCTTCATTGTATTCCTCTGACAGATATATTTTTGCAATGCCAGTATTTATGCACAACTACACATTAGTAACATTTTCTGAATATAGTAATATGTAGAATAAGCTTTCAAAAACACATATTAGTTGATGTTTTGTATGAAAACTATTAAATCAGGATAAAAAGCTAACGTTCTATTGCGGTAAAAGAGTTCTAAAAATATACCACTCTTAGAGCTTCACTGACGCCATTATCCACCTAGATAATGTTTTCTACAAGTGTGAATTTTAACACACATTTATATGTCTCCACAAATCAAGGTACTACAAGCTTTCTGGATAAAAACAAATCTGAATTTGAGTTCCCTTGAGCATTACTGAATTCAGGAAGAGAAAGAATTATTTCAGCAAAGGATAAAAAGACAATCCTCGAGGCAAATAAGAAAGAGAAGACAAGGATTAGTTAGAATACATTTAAACATTGATCTATGCATATGATTTTACAAAATATTTATCGAATACTTAGTAAACTACAATTATAACTGAAAAAGATAAGACATTCAATATTTGATTCCTTTTTACTGATGTTCTTTATTAACTGCACTAAGACATTATGCACACCTGAGCATAAAGTATTTGAAAATATTCAGTATTGGTGACATGTAATGATGTGCTATTTATATATTTACTGCATTTTATTCCAACTTGTTATGATGAGAAAGTTTAAATTGCAGAATGTTTGAAAGAATAATACAGTGCATTCCTATATACCCTTTACTTATGAAATTTTTTCTGTCATCTTTTCTCTCTCTCTTCCTTCCTCTTTCATACATACACACACACATTCTCAACTTATCCACTCCACACTCGTACAAACACATATGTAGACCTGCCTGCTACACAGTTTTTATTGAGAAATGAGAAAAACCTTTATACTTGTGGCAGTTAGATATTATTGATGAATTCTGAAAAGAAATATTGATTATGTTTGTAAACTGGTCCGTTCCTCTGGGCGTGATACCCTTTGATTGTATTAAATTAGGGGTTTACTTTTCCTTCATCAAATTAAAATTAGGGTTTTGATTCAGCCACTTTAGTAGGATGTTGAATCCCCACCCTCTTGGTGGGCAGAGACTCACGCAGACAATGACATGGCAGAGGAGAGAGCTTAGTTTCAATGCTGGAGCCCCCTGAGGAGAGAGCTGAGCTGTTTATCTGATAGTTTACAGCTGGCCTTGTGGGGAGAACAGAGTAGCTGGGCCTGGAAAGAAACAAGCCCCAGAGAGAGAGGAGTCTTATGCCAGCCTAGGAAAAGCTGAGATTGAAAGAAGACAGGACCACGCAGCTTTAAGAAGAAGAGAGGCTCAACCCTCGCAGATGTTGCCCGCCATCTTGTGTTAACAGGTGGCAATAGACTTTTGGTGAGGAAGCACCTCTTCTAATACCTTGAGTTGGACTCTTAATGGCCTTGTGACTGTAAGCTTCTACCCCAAATAAATCTTTTTTATAAAAGCCAACAGATTTCTTGTTCTTTGCATCAACACCCCTTTGACAGATTAATACACACATAAAACAAGTAGATGGAGAAGGTATTAAGTATTACAGTTCCTTTGCTGAAGATCCTTGTTTTTTAAACCTTAGTAAGGATTTCCTGCCTAGGGAATTAATTTTGCAGTATATTTCATGGAAGGGATTAGAGAAGTATTAGCTTTCTATACAATAAATACTTTAGTAAATATTAAGGAAATGAAACATGTGAATAGCACGAGGAGGTCAACATTGGTTATTTATCAATTTACTACCAACTTTTCCATAAATGGTTAAACATATTTTCATTACAATTTATGTGCAAAATAGAAATTTTACCTTTTGTTTTTTCTCTGAAGCAGTTGAATTAATGGAGAAATTCTTAAAAGGTATGCTTGAACGCAACATAACCTTCTGATTATCCTTCCAAATGTATTTTTTTAACTTACCAGTATAAAAGGGTTGGTTATGAACCCCCTTAGGAGAGTGGAAGTAGAGTGGAAGACAATATTCTGTCTAGGTGCTTATACCAGGAGGAGGCAATTATTCCCCAGCTGTAGGAAACCTTGCCAGCTGAGGGTTCACAACTACATCCAGTATTTGTCCTCATATAAATAAACTATCCTTGCTAAAGATATACCCATTTACTGGTCAATGCAGTAGCCTGACCCTGTTACTCTATTCATACTATCTCTGAAAGGTATTTCCAGCTGTAAACTGTGCCATCAATTTGGCTGAAGCCTCTGTAGGAAATGCCTCATAGGCCAAAATCACTTAATGCTCAATCCCGCTTCTTTTACCCACTCACAGGTATCATTCCTAAAAAGTGCCCCAATATACCACCTATTAAGAAATTTTTCCATGTCAAGATCTGTTTCTTGGAGAACATGACCTAAGCCAACTGGTAACAGAAATGGCCAGAGGAAGCAGGTTCTAAAATGGAATTCTGGAGTTGGATATCCCACCAGCAGGCCGACAATGAAAATAGCATAACTTGGTTGGGTAGAATATGAATAATCCCTGGCATAATATGGAAATAAAACTGATGAGATACTCATTGAATTAAATATACTTGTGGATACAATATCTGAGGAATTGAAAAGGTAAGGGGAAGTAGTTATTAGAAAGACAATGGAATCAGGTGAAATTACTAAATGAAACTGATATATAAGAAAATGATGAATAAAGTCTTAAAATGAATAATTAGCAAGTCAAGCTGTGGAAATCAGAAGGCCTTGTTGACAAGACACTCATTTCTTAAATAGGGCAGAAAGCTGAAGATCAGATTCAGGTCCTGATTATAAGTAAGAGCTGTTGAGCTTCAGGGAAGATAGGTTTTAAATCCCAGCAAGTCTGCTAGGATTTCGAAGTCCATATTGAGTAGGCTGGTTGGGATTGCAGGGATCTGAGACTGGAGTTGGACACGTTTGCAGCAGTACATGGGATAGACTTGAAACTCCATGCTGAACACTTCAGTCCTGTAGAAGTGGCCCATTCCTTTTTGAAAAGGTTTGGTGTTTTCCCCTTGTTTGAAGAGAGTGAAGAGGCCTTTGCTTTGCTTGATTATCAACAAGTACCCCTCAGGATCTAGCCTCACATCTCTTCCTGATGTTAGGACAAATCATAGTATTATCCAGTCAGGGAGGAACAAAATCTACTAAGTGATTAAAAGGACCACATACCAAATTAGCTGCAGGCCCTAGAAAACATGTACTGGCAAGATCCAACACAATTTACATAGACACCAATCCTTAGAACGTTGAATAAAGAAGCTGGTGATATAAGAGTGGGATAAGGGAGACTTAATTAATATGGGAGAACTCTCCATAATACAGAATTTTACACTCTGTTAAGGGTCCTAAGAGATGGTACCAATAAACTCCTACCTTGCCAGAAAACCCACTGGTTAATTGTGTTCCATGACTGGATTTGGGGAACATTCTGTTTACCAAAGTGATTTGTGATGTCGTGGTGAGAGGAGCAAGCAGCATATCTCATGCCAGATGTGGCAGAAAATCATGTCAGCATTGTAGGTCTGAATGATGCATGTGGATGATGACCTCGTTCAGATCCCCACTCAATTCACCAGTCTGACTCCTAAAACACAGGTCATGGTCCATGACAGTGGATGATTCCAAAGTCAACCAAGAAGTGCCCCAGTTGAAGTTTCTTTGCAGATATTGTATCTGTGCTGGAAAATGGTTTTATGTAAACTTTGTTCTGAAAGTGCTGATCATGCAGAACCATGAGAATATTTACAGAGCATTGTCTCCATATGAATAGTATAGAAGGACAGGACAGGAGTTTCACAATCTAAGTAGGTGGCAGTTTTTATGTAGGTATCCATTACATTTTTAATTAAGGTATGAAAATATATTTTCTATAACTCATAAATATAGACAAAATTTCATTTTGGAGGCAGAAAAGTATTTTATGCATAAATAAAATATAAATCCAGCGAATAGTATTTGGCAAGCTCTGATGAATGTGGTTTGTGTCTAACATTCTTTTCTTATCATCTTTTCTTGCTAAATAAATGCCTATATATACATATGTATATTTTGAAATATATATGCATACATATGCATGGCACCAACTAAATTGTCATATACATAGAATGAAAATGTTTTAAATAATTCACTTATACTTTTCTCAGGATGATGCACTTTTTTCAGCCAATACCGCCTTTTACTAAAAAAGAAAAATAACTATGATTATTATATATATGTATGTAAATACACTTTTAATTATATCTAATCATTCTGAAACAAATTCTTTTGTAAAAGATGCCACAGAAGAAGACAATTACTTAACAAGATACAAAGATTATAATAAATTAATGTGTACTTGTGCTATATAGAAAATATATTTATTAAATAGATTGATGAAAAATTGGTAGGGATATGCGAAAGTGTTTGTTACAGAAAATGTGTCTTTCACATTCACAAATAATGCTTGTATGGGAGGTCATACAAGAAGGGAAAGTAAAGTGGTATACACCCTAATGGTCTTTATTAGAAAGAGATTTCTATCTGTAATTTCTGAAGATCTTTGTAACCAGAGTTAGACATTTTAGCTCTCCAAATTACAGACCTTGTTCCAAAGTTATGTCTACTCGGTTGATGGTAGACAATTTTTTCTGAAGTCCAAATATAACACTCAGCTGAACGCACAAGGTCTGGATGAACTATATAGGGTTATAACTGGCAGAGATTCAGAAGAATCAATTGCTCTGATTTCACCACTCAGTAAATGGACCGAAGCTGATGGTCTAAATTGAAAGTAATAGTTGGAATGTTCTGCAATGGTTTTGCTCCAGAGCATGTAAGACAACTTCAGTGAACAGTTTAAGTACCGGACAATTACATCTCAAAATTCAGTTAATATCTTCCTGAACTGTCTATGCAATTTATATATCACATTTCCACAATGTAATGCATTCAGCAGTACCATGTATAGCTAATTGAACCATTGTTATTGGTACTTTGTCAAAATGCCATCATGGTGGGGAAATGCTTCCAGCAAAAACAATTACTACGCTAATTATAGCCTAGCATAATAATAACCTCTTCCATTTCACAACTTCATGTTTAGACTTCAAATTGTTGGGTAGGTTTGTCATTCTCATAGCTGATTTACACCAACAAATGTGGAAGCAGGAAATACATATTCTTGTTAGTATTATTTCTATATAGTTACTAATATATTATTGTAATCATGAAATTCTATGTGAAGAATTGAATACATAAAAATTTAATTACTTGTAATTTATCTTTATTAACTGTTTCTCATTTTCATGTGAATTTAGTTATATGGAATTGCTCACATAGGTATGTTTTTCTTATATCAAGTATTTAATTGAGACAATTTTATTATGTTGTATATGAACACAGCATATAATAGATTTCCTCAAATCTAAGAAAACCAAGGTTTATTTCTATACTTTGGTGTCTTGAAATAGGATATATACCTTACAAACAAATGCACATATAAATGGCAGTTTGTTTCAAAAAGCTATAATTAAATTTAAGTGCTTTGAATTCAATAATAATCCTTTAGAAACAAGGTAGCACAAAACATTTCATTGGGTACAAAAAAGTTCCAGGTGACAGGGATCATATTTGCCTTGGTCTTCGCCGTATATTCAGTACTTATTCTATCTCTTGCAGTGGTAGATATCCAACAGATAATTGTTGAATAATGAATAAATAAGCAAAAAGAACACAATTTTGAGATGTTTCAAAGATAGGAAATTCAGTATTCTGAAATTCCAGTAGGCAGCACTAGCCTGCTACTTGTTCAACAGATTTTTTGCTTAGGAGGCTGCACGGTGAATATGGTAAGTCCACGAACAAAGGTATCTTTCAATTTAATGGACAAAATAAAGACATTTCTTAAAACACAGTATTAAAAAATTAAAATAAAATGTATTAAAAGGTTTAGAAGATGCTGTTCTTGGGTTAAATTTTGTAGTGATAACAGCCAACTAAAATAATGAAGTAGGAGTCTTTCAGAAAGTGACAAATGCAAAATCAAAGATAAGTAAAAAAAAACCAAAACAAAACAAAAGTAAATAGTTGCAATTAGTTTGGAATGTCTAGGACTTATGTGAGTTTCTTCAGAAAGCTTGCTCATCTCATTGATTAATTTAAATAATTAATCTAATGACCAGTTTGTAACTTTTAGGACAACATAATAACTTGCTAGGGAATAAACCTGACCAAAAGAATTGAATGAACAACTACCAAATGAAGGAGAAAGTCTCTATTCACTTATAGTGACACCTCTATTATTGCAAAACACTTCTATAAGCCGAGCGAGCTTGAACAAGATAATATCAAATTTCTCTTTCAAATTAATAACTTCAATTTTATCATTCCTCTGAATTTCTGAGATATGTTTTACAAATGTATGTCACTATCACTTATGCCACATTTTCTAGGGAAAATTTGTGGCTTTATGGAAAAGCAATTAAGGGAAATTCCATTATCTATTGGATTAGTCAGGGTTTTCTAGAGAAACAGATCCAATAGGAGAGATATATAAATAGTATGGAATTTTATAACATTCTCTCATGTGACTATGAACAAGTCCCAATTCCACAGGGCAGGCTTCAAACCAAGGACTTCGGTGAAGGTCCTTGATGAATTCCCCAAGACACTGGCTGTCCAAAGTAGATATGGGGATTCTTTCTCTGATTGTTGAAATCACTTCCCCTTTTAAGGGCTTCAACTGTTTGGATGAGACATTACTCATTGCTGATGGTAATTTCCTCAGTTGATTATAAATGTAACCAGCCATCTATGCAATCAACTCACTGATGACTAAAATCTATGTAATGCCCTTTCATTACAATTAACTCAGTGCTTGCTTGACGAAACAATGGGCACCATTACCCGGCCTCGTTGACACATAACCTAACCATCACAGATATGGACTTGTTTAGGTTTACAATACTGTAAAGAACGTCATTTGATTCTTTTCAGCCAAAATAATATAGCATTTTACACTTAACAGAAATATCTGCAATAGTGGGGAACCACATAGGAATATACATATAAATCTTTGTTTTCTTCTTGACTGATTAGTTACATTGTAAAAACTTTGTCCTCCTAAGAAGTTTACTTTGGTCATGCACAATAGTGACTTGCGAAATGTGAGCACTTTTTAAAAATTTTCTTCACATCTTTAAAGATATTAGTAGTTTTTTTTAGGTTTATTAAAGATCTTATATAGCTACACTGAGTCATGCATTTATTTTTGTCTGTTTGCAAGTGTGTGAAATGTTTCACTTATCAATAAGTTTTGTAAAAGAACTATGTTTTCTTACTCTGAGAACCCTGAAACTGATAATAATAAAGCACTAAAATTAACAGAGACATAGTTCTATTTTAATAGTCAAATTATACACTGTCATCTGTGAATTAGTATAGTTATTGAGTACTCTCTGTGGTGGGCAGAATTCTAGGATGGTCTCTGGCCTCCCACTATTCATGTCCTTATATAATACTTTCCTGTCGAATGTGGGCAGGCCTAGTGATGTACTCTAAACAAAAGAATACAGTAAATGTGCTGATGTTTATTTATGCACTTAGGTTACAAAACATTGTGACTTCTGTCTTGCTAGCAGATGCTGTTGCCCTATCAGCTTTCATACTGGGATGAAGCAAGTTCTTATGTGGGAGAGACTCACATGCCAAGGAAGTGAGCACAGCCTCTGGTTCAAAAGTCCTTAAAGTGTTGAATTCTGTCAACAGTCATTTAAGCTCAGAAGTCTCAGTCCATTCTTTGGATGAACTCCTGACTTTGACTGGCACCTCGCTTTCAACCTTCTGGGAGACCCTAATGCAGAGAATACAACTAAGCCATGCTTGAATTTTGACCCACAGAAATGTGAGAAAATAAATATATTTTTTAAAGTTGCCAAGTTTGTGATAATTTGTTATGCAGGAAGAGTCAAGTAACACTGTCTCCTAAGGATATCTTTTATATGTGTTGAAATTAAGAGAAAATAATGAATAACCTATTAAAATACATTTGGAAAGCCATCTACTTAATAAAGAATAGATAAGAATACTTTGTTTTCATAACTACTAAAAAACAAATAAAGAACAATATTACTTAAAATAGAAAGATTAAATAGCACTCATAAAATTCAGTTATAGAAAAATATTTGAAATAGAAAATGCATGAATTGAAAATAAAACTAATTTAAAAAAAAACTCTACACCCAGAAATTTAAAAAGAAATAGCATTAGCCAATAATTCATAAGGAAATGCAACTTGTACCACAAAATGCAGAAATAATTACACTCAGTAATTATCAGTAAAGCTCAGGAAAGCCATTTTTAATTGGTAATACTCAGTGTGGGAAAGGACACAACTAACTCTATCTATAACTTTGACTTTGACTTTTGAGAATTTAATATATAGTAAGTACATTCTGGGTTTCTGCACAGTCTGTATCCTCATCTTTAGAATATTTCTACAAAATAATGAAAATAAAGGACCAATGCATATATTTTTGTCAAAGGATGCACTGTCCTTGTAGGTAGGTAGGCCAAAGGATCAATTGATATTGGGAAAAATCTATCAAATTTTCTTTTTCAAGAATTTTAACTGAGTAGAAAGTGGTGAATTTAGAGATTGGTGAACTCAGGACCAGAAAGGCAATGAATGTGAAAACCAAAACCAAAGGTGGCAAAGACCTAAGGGAGAGAAAGCTTAGCTGTCCTGCAGAGGTATCTGATTTGTATAAGAAAGTGTGGACCATACATGAACTAAGATCATATCTACTAGTCTTACATGATACATAAGAGAGGAAAAATTCTAGAAGAAATGATAAAGTTTGCCTGATGAATTCTCACTAGGCATGAGCTCACATACTTCTTAAAAATGAGTCTGTGTTTCTTTTTTGTAAGTATCCATCTTTTAATAAATGTTTTTTTCCTCCCTCCCTCCCTTCCTTCCTTATATGGTGACTAATTTATATTTGTAAATGAGTCAATTGCAAAATTGTTCTCCTTTTCTCACCTGCAACCAGTGTAATTGATTTTTTTGTTTTTGTCTTTTAAATTTTGTGGTCAGTGAAACTGTATTATGTTGTTCTGACTCTTGAGCACTTAAGTAGAACAATACCTCATTCGCTCAATTGGACTTTTATTGTACACTAAGCATGCGTGAATCAGGACTAGGTTTTATTCTTTGGTTCATCTCCATGATATTCAAATTATCTAGTTTATTCATATTCATGGGCCTTCATCAGAACTTTCTTACCCATAGGTCCTTCAGTTACTAACAAATCTATAATTATTCTGTAAGCAATATAATGACACATTTCTTTTCTGTTCTCAATTTTGTCAAGTTTCCAGATGAGTGATTTTTGTGTCACTCTAATTTTGCTAAAATGGCATGTGTTTGTCATTGTTTTGTTTTATTTCATTTTTACCTGCAAAAGGAATTCTAGGGAAAGTCAAGGAGTTTGTAGTCCAAAGCAAATTAATATGACATAAATAGGTACTTATTCTCACATGTGCTTTGCTTATAAAACTAAAGATTCTCTCATCTCTACTGTATTGTACCCAGAAAGTACTTATTATTGATGCAACAGAAGAATTGCACAAAAGATTATTTAAGGAAAGTCAAACATCACAATCTTCTTAGGTAGGTTAAAAATTAAAGTTTGTGGCCATTACCTTTATTAGGTATGCCACAAATTATCTTTGAAATATCCTCAATCAGCCACAAGCAAAAAGAAAATCAGTCAACCTTAAATTTGCCAATATATCTTAGTTTGCCACATGGCTCCTATTGCAAAATACCAGAAATGGGTTGTCTTTTAAAATGGGAATTTTATTAGGGAAAAATCTTATTCATTTATTAGGGAAAAACAGTTCTGAGGCTGTGAAATGTCCAAATCAAAACATCCAATGTTCAAATCAAGAGATGCTTTCTCACCAAATTCAGTTATTGGTGATTCTGGTGTCCTGCCATGTGGCGAAGCGAGATGGCGGATGAACTGTGCAGAGGTCCCTGCCTGCCCCTCTGGGCTCACTGTCTTCCAGAGTCCAGCCAGGGGTGACCAGGCATATGGCTCATTCTCTTCAGCCTTGAGCTGCTCTGTGGGTTTTGCCTCTTGAGGGCTGCATGCTTCAGCTTCACCTATTAGGGATCCTTGAGTCATCTCTCTCATATGGCTGGGCCAAAATGGCAGAGCTCTCTTTTCTGTGCATGTGTCTCTCTCTGTCTCCATTTACATCAGACCCAACAAGGAGGCGCGGACCCAACCTGAGTCACACTTCACTGTCATAGTCTGATCAAAAGGGTCCCATATTAAAAATTCAAGGACAGAATTTTTTTCTTTTTGGGATTCATAAAATAACCTCAAATAGTCACAATGAGCAATATACATCTTCTACAATTCAAAAGAAATAAATAGCATAAAAAACAGACTAGAGCTTATTTGTTAAAAATGGTCAGCTATTTCTCTGATTAAATAATGCAATCACAAAAATAATATATTTCACCACCTTAAAACTGAAATATTTTAATTACTTCAGTATTAAACAATTTCATTTTGTATTTGCCATAACTTAATAAAAAGCAAAGAAAAATCATGTTTTAATAAATTTCAAGTTCAATAGAATTGTTTATATTTATGAGCCAAATAAACTGTGAAGTCACACTATTCCTTAAATGAAGTAATATAATATAGGTGCTTTATTAAAATAATTAATGTGGCTTCTGTATAAAAACCTAATCTTAATATGATTTAAAATATAAAAAATACTTTTTCTATCACTACTATATTATGAAACATAATAAATTAAATTCTTTAAGGAGAAATAGATGCTAAATACAGAATAGTATGAACTTTCCAGAATACCATCAACCTTATGAACCACAAAATAGTATAGAAAGCAATTTAAATAACCACCCATTCATATTTCAAATAATATCCTTTGCAAAGCATTACAGTAGTTTAAATTGGGCAAAAGTCAATTGTCAAGAGAAGCAGACATGTCTCAAGCGATTGGGTTCCCATGTACTATATGGAGAGGAGAGTCCTGGGTTTGGTTCCCATAGCCTCCTAATGAAAGTGAACTGGCCCACGTGGAAAGCTGGTGCAACAAGATGATGCAACAAAAAAGAGACACAGAGGAGAGACAAGGAGCGATACAACAAACCAGGGAGTTAAAGGTGGCTCAAGCAATTGAATGCCTCTCTCTCCCACAGCGGAAGGTCCTGGGATCAGTTCTTGGTGCCTCCTAAAGAGAAGACAAGAAGACAAGTAGACACAGAAGAACTTACAGTGAAAGGACAGAGAGCAGACAGTGAGTGCAGGTGGTGGTGGGGGTTTGGGGATAAATAAATAAAGAAATCTTTAAAACAAAGTCTGTTGTTAAATGTATACTAAATATAGCATCTCCTGCTATATGACAAAAGATTGACCTTGACCCTGCTTCCCTGTCAGGCATCCTTCCCAGACACCCTAGAAGCACTTTGAGCCTTAGCTGCTATAATCTTGAATGCCGCCTGCCCCTAGTACATCTTGTTTTGAGAAAAGAGCACATACTCAGATGTTTTCCCATAACTTGCAGGCAAGCCTCTGGCATTCAGCTACCTTTGCCCCCAGACTTGTATATAATCAAAAAAGAGCAGTTGCTGTAGATGGACATACTTGAGTGAACATCGTGCCATCTCACTGTCTGCCAAGCAGCTCTTTTAAGCAAGCTCCTGTAATAAATGCTTAAGGACTGAGCACCCTGGTGTTTAGTGCCTCTTTCTTGGGAACCTCAACAGGTCCCATTATGGGATGGTGTGGGCACTTCCGACTGGGTCTCCCCCTATTCATTCTTTGGGGTGAATCCTGTTGCTGAATTAGGGGAAATCAATGAAAAGCTCTTCAGCCAAATACGATTAGGATACATCTGTAGTGGAACAGCTTAGTTTACTGCAATTGCAACAAAGGAAAATCCTCGGCATTTGGCGCTTAGGGGCTTCTCAGTAAGCAGGTGTTAGAAAGACCCATGCCAGGATTGGGATTTTGATTGGGTGATTTCGAGCAGGTCTAAGAAAGAGAGGTTTTGCTCTTGATTATATGCTTTTAGGAAGCAGGACAATTTTATGATTTGGTACCTCAATAAATCTTACCTACAGGGAAAGCAGACTAGGTCAAGGGCAAAGCTGTATTTGGTAAAGAAGGAGCCGTCACTCATTTTAGCAGAGAAAGGGTGATGTTTGTTATTTTTTAGGTTGCACAGTGACCTAGTTTTTCTCTCATTTGATTATCCCCTCAAAGTGACCTAATGCTGGTGTCCTGTAAGTTTATTTATGTTCCCCAAGAGAACAACATGGCCTAGCTCTGAGCATCAAGCCAGATTGTGATAACACAGGTCCAGCTGTGAGCATCAGAGCAGCAGCCAGGCACTTTTACTTTCTCAGTTTAGTACAGTAGCTACCAGCTATGTAATTCAAACCACAGGCATTCATAAAACCATATAGTGTCAGCTCTAAAAAGGATCCAGCTCCTGCTGGATAATCCATTCATATACCAAATGACTATATTAAGTCCCAAAGAGTTTAACTGAATTCCTAAGTGACCACCATGGCTCTTGAAAGAATCATGAAACACACTCATATCTTTTAACCTGAGTATTGTGTGCTGTCTTTTGTACCATGCAACTTCATGGCATGTTATATGTGTTTGGATAATGAAGTAACTTTGCTTTAGATAAGAAAATCACAGATTGTTCCATGAGTGTTATTTCTTCTGCAGTGGTGACTAAGAAGGGATAAGGCACATATAACTGAAGTAAACAGCTAGAATACCAAGATCCCCACAATTAACTCAGACAGATAATCTTTGTTTATTTTAGTTTTATAGATTGACAGTCTAACCAAGGATTAATAAAGAAAATATATTTCATTGTTAGAAAGTGGTTATGGACATATTCTATGCAATTAATTTTGTACCAATGGACAGAACTCAATAAATGATTAATAAAGAAAATAGTTTAAAAGTAGGAAGATGAATATAATGTAATGTTGCTTTCAAGACCTTATAAAAAAATAAAAATGCAATTCATTTGTAAATGAACTCTAAACTTACGTGAAGTTCATAGCTCACATAAATCATAATTCTTTTATAAAAGGTTTTAATAAAAATTCAATTGTTATATAAATGGACTATCACAGAGAACTAAATGGTACATTTTACCATTCCCTAATTTCACACAATAAAGAAATATTTAAAAATATTAGATCTAATTTCTTCATGATATATTTATTTATTTTTTTAAAGTATACTGTATGGATTTAAATTCAAGATTATTAACCTAATTCCTAAACTTGCTGAAGTTTTTATCATGGAGAAGATAAGTATATTGTGCTAACATTGTTATATTCCTGTAATAGGTTACAGCAGTTTATTGTAATAGAAAACACACATTCACTAAGCAGTCAGGGATCTAGTATGTGCAATCAGCTTTCAACTGATGAAAGCATTGGATATTTTTAAAAAGCCGTTTGGATATTCAGTGTTGGGAATTTGAATGCATTTCATATATAAAAGCATTATATTTGGCAGATTAAGGAGGCCATTCTCCTAGAAGAATGAGAATTATAATTAATTGTGAAATGGACACTGATTTTTAGAGAGGTATAAAGTTGAAATTCGTTCCAAATGGTCCAAATGGAAGGGATGTTTGACTATGTGGATTTGGAAAGAAACAAGTTGTATGTGAAAATCAATATTTTCCCCCAAGGATCATGAACGAAATTAATCAGAAATTAAAGCAATGAATTGAACCAATTAGAAAAATTGGCATAATGCGTTGAAGCATAAATTTAAGGAACATGTATTTTAATTAGAGTTAATTTGGAACCATGTTTTATGTCCAACTCACCAACTAAAATAAAACAGTGGTTGTTGCAAAGGTGATTATTGTATTTAGAAATAGAGTTTGCTAAGGGTGGATATGTATGCAGAGAGATTGGCTGATAGAAAGTTTACTAATTTGGTTTCTAGTAATTCAAAAACTTCTTAATTTCTACCAGAGCAGTTACCAATGACTTCCAGTTTATTGATGGATCTTCTACCATTGGGCATCATTAAACAAAACAAAATGCTGCAATATTCAAGTAAAATCTACATACTCTATGCCTTTAGATTTTTGGTGGGACCCTCAAGGAGAATGCTATTTTCTCCATTTTGGGAAGAACTGCCATCTTCCAATCATAGGTAATCTTTTGCTCTAAACATGCACACTTATTCCTGTATGTTTCTACAGATAACCTCATCATCCTTCCCCTCTGACTTAGCAAATCCTTCTAATCTTGTTCTGTAATTAATGGAAAGTCTTCAACAAAATTCTATCAAATCTCAACATATTCTTTTTATTTTATACTTTGACTCAAATCAGGCATTTTCCTGAAGAAAGCTCTTTGCAACCACATGTCATTCATACTTCCTGATGTTCTGTTCTCACTAGGTTCTTGTTTCATCAACTCTACCTGAATTTGCTTTTTAGCCTACAATCCAAAATATTGTTGATTATATAGCTCAACTTTTACACCTTCTAAATACCACCTTAGGTACCTTAGAAGGTATTTAGAAGGTATTTAGGTATTTAGATATCTCAGCTTCTAAGAATTGGCAAATGTCTCACAGGAAAAATCAGAACAGAATATCTGACTCATTTTATTGTACTTGCATCTTCCTAGGATCTTGGCTCCTTAAGTTTTGGCTGTTTGGTAGCTCTTGAATGCCTTTGAAAACATTGTTTTTTATCCAGTACCACTAATTATTCTAGGATGAGGGATGGCCTGACTCAAGCTAGTCTGGATAGGTGGAAGCAGAATATCATCAAGTTTAAAGAATAAAATTTGAAGAGACATTTGAAGTAAGGAGACAAAGCTATCATTATTTATAGATATTATATTATCTTAAATATCTGAGAGCTAATCCTGATCAAATTAATAGGAAGATAAATTATTAATGAGCGTGAATACAAATTCAGAATACAAAATACCGATCTGCCTATCTGTTCTATTTTGCTGAATGCTGCCAAAGCAATATACCAGAAATGAGTTTGCTTTTACAATGGGGGTTTATTAGTTTGTAAGCTTAAAGTTCTGGAGCAGTGTAGAGTGTCCAAATTAAGGCATCATCAGGATGTTTTCTCCCCAGCTGCCTCTGTGGACAATCAGGCACATGGTGACATAATCAGAAGATGCACAGATGTAGGAAATCAGATGGCAGCATCTGCTTGTCTCTTCTCTTCTCTGGGCCTCATTGCTTTGAGCTTCTGGCTAAAATGGTTTCCTCTCAGTGTCTGTGTTCTATTGGCTTCAGCTTCTGACTCCCAGGGTCTTCTATTTAGACCTACTTCCCTGGCTAAAATAAAATTATTGTTGACTCCTATTATTAAAATTCTTTCTGTCTTTCCCAGATCATATAAACACTGCTGGAGTGAAACAAGCAAGGCAGGTCAATTAACTTTATGATCATTAATACAAATGAGCCCTTATAACTGCTTGCTCTTCCAATAGGCATAATGGTGAGTATGCTTTCCTATTTTCAGAGGAAGTATTTAATTTTCCTATAGAGAACTCAAATCAACACTTTGCCCTAGTGATAGTATATGTAAACATATACAATATGTCACAGAGAAAAGTACTTCATATACTGATACAAACTGAAAAAAAGAAATGAAAAAAGCTACTCTGACTAGCATTGGTCAGACTAGCTTCTGATATTTCTTGGATGTTACACAGACCCTAACACAAGCATTTGAAACTCAGACTTTTAAAAAGCTGATATGTGATAATCTTAGCAAATATGATGACCATGTAAGAATATGGACATTCCTTTCCACAGTGAACAGACCATCTTCAGGGCACAAGCTTTTGATGCCCTGTGTCACATCTCCTTGGCCAACCTCAGATTTCAGCTATGTTTGAGCATGTTACCAGTATTCTACTCATG
Source organism: Dasypus novemcinctus (assembly GCF_030445035.2). Taxonomy (NCBI): domain Eukaryota; kingdom Metazoa; phylum Chordata; class Mammalia; order Cingulata; family Dasypodidae; genus Dasypus; species Dasypus novemcinctus. The sequence goes on from NC_080674.1 coordinate 19,816,354, forward strand.
TGCCCACATCAGATTACTTCATGTATCTGCCTTGGGGTTTTCTCCAAAGCTGCTGGTCCACAAGATACTCAGCCAGAAATCAATATGATTAAGGGCAACTCTCAACTGATAAAGTTTATAAGCCTAGATATAAATGCTCCAGGCTCCCATTCTTTGGATTGACAGTTTTAGGAAAACTCCTTAAGTTGTTAGGAATACCCAGGAGAGTCAGATCCCATTACTTGCTGCAACACCTTTGTTTCGTTTTTTCTCAGTCCTGGTGTCTTTGGACAGATTGGTTTGATAATTTGTATTTTAAAAAAGCTCCATGAAAATAAAATATTTACATGAAAACAAAGCATTTCCTCACATATACTAACAAGTCACAAAGGGCAAAGGAGTAAATTTACATCGGAGACTCTTGGTGCATACAGTCTTCCCCAAGAGATCAATGTCAGCATCACACTAGCATTTGCCACCTGTTGTAATGCCCTGAGAAGAAAACAACATGAGTCCTGCAGTCCTTTTGTCAGAAATCAAAAGCCTAAACTGAATCATGGGGAAAATCATGAAATTAAACAAACAAGATTCAGAGACATTCCATACAATATCTGGTCCATACACTTTCATTTTCTGAATCTAAAAATGTTGAGGTGTGTAAAGGCAATGAAAGGTTGAGGAACTTTTGGAAATTAAAGGATTGCAAAGAGCTATGACAAATAAAGGCAATGTATGATCCATGTCAAATTCTTAACTGGGAAAAAAAAAATAACTAGAAGGATATTTGTGGTACAGTTAGCATGATCTGAATATGACTCTCTGTTAAACATTAGCCAAGACAGTGCTAGATCAGTCCACACAAATGAATGAACCCAGCCAAGATGAAAAGAATCACCAAAGAAATTCCCACAGACACATGGGAAATATTCATTGCTCTTTGCCCCAGAATTTGTGATTGTTTTGCAGCATTATCATCGCAATAATTAATTCATCTTTTATCGGTATTTATAGATAAAATCCACCTATCTTCTTAATCTGTGTCTAGAATTCAACTTAACAGAATGTATTTATAAAAATGGAAACAATCAATCATGATGTGGTATATTTTTCCCAACTGACTTCAATGTAAGCAAAACAACAAAACAAAAACATCTGAGCATTCTGAATTTAGATTATAAATTAGCAGGAAAACTTAACTGATCACACAGAAAATAAAGACATATTAATTGGTCTTGTCAAAAAACAACTTGGATAAAAAGTTCTTATGTGAGATAAATTGTCTTTGGTGGTGCCCTAACTTTACCTATCATAAGTTTAATAACCATATGTTCCATTTCTGGTTCAGAGACAGAAAGTCACAAGAGACCATTGCTCTCATTTTAATAACTAAAATATGTGGAGTAAGCTAAAAACTATAGTTTTAAAAAAAGTCTCCTCGGAGAGCTAAGACACAAAAACCCTAATTAAACTTACTTCCAGAAATTGTCAAGTCCTTCATGAGAGAAAGTAGAGCCAAGGCTTCTTTTTTCCTTGGGAAAATGATGGTAGAAATAGGAACCAACTTAGATGGAACAGAGAAACTGAAAAAGAAAGATGAACAGAAAACAAATACAAAGCTGAGAGTCATAAACCAATCTTATAAATAAGAACTCTTGACTTCCATGAAACTGCATTCACCTGCTGGAGAACACTACTTTTGAACGCTTTTTTGCAGGCTCATTTCTGCAGTCTTCACCATCCATCTGATCTCTCTGTTGCCCTCCCTCTGTTCTCCTCTGGCTTCCTTACTGCCTTCTCAATCTACCTTCCCTTCCTAATCAAACTATCAATTCTTGAGAAACAAATGTATATCTACATAACAACTTTTATATCTTAATTCATATTTACATCCCACTAGCTCTACTGACAACAACCTGTGTCAAGCCAGAGTCCCCTATTACATACACAACTATACTAATTTCATAACTGGCATTCCCATATTCAGTACTGATTCTCTTTAAATTATTCTCCACATAGCCATATTTTTATATGTGTCTTTAAAATAATTTTTTAAAATGAGAATTCTCTTATACCTCTTCACAACTTAAAGCTATTCAATAGCTCCCCAATTCACTTGATATAGACTCAATTCTTTACTATGGTGTGCAGTGATTTCTATAGGAAGGAGTGCAGGATGTATTTTAAAGAGTGCCCCTGGTACCAGCAACCATAGAAAAACTGAAAGAAAATAAGAGTGGGCAGAAAGAGAAACAGCTTTGAAGCCAGCCCTACAATAGCTTTGGCTGACCTCATGGGCTGATCTGGAACTAAAACACCCTACTAGCTGAGGTCTGCCTGAGGACATCACTGACTACAGCAGGGGAAGTTCCTTCTTGAAGTGAGTTGGGTTCATGCATCTCCATATCCATCACACTCTGCTTCCAGGGTGTCTTAGATCTACTTCTTTTTTCAGATTTTATTTTTACTATTTTTAAAAATTTTTACTAACAAAATCTTCCCTTTCACCCATTCCTCCTGGTAATCTCTCATCTGCTTCTTCAAATACATTTAGGAAACCTCTCCTCTAGGATTCTGGTGGTTCTCTCCTCCTAGGAAATGACTTTGAAATGAAACATGTCAGCATGCAGCAACTAATCTAGAAACAAAGGAAAAATTGTTTTTTTGTCCAGGTAGCCCTTACTGTAAGAAACGAAGATTAGTTTAGTTTTCACATAAAGGAAGAAAATATTGATTAATGTAACCTGGCATCCTACTGCCTCAATCTCCCACTCCCGGGTTAAGAAGGAACAAAGGAAAGCAGCTTAAGCTAGTCCTATAGGCAATAAAAAAGATGCCCAAGAAAGAGCTAAGTCAATACCAATTCAGCACTAAATTCCATGCCTTATTTAACAAAGGGGAACAGGTAAAAACTAAAATGGTTGGAATGTGATGGGGGAAGTGGTTAATGACAAACTTTTGCGTGAGAAAGTTCGATCTTCTGGGATAGGCTGTAACTTCTGAAGTATCCAATCTATGGAGAAACAGAGGAAGGGCTTGCATGCTAGGTTTAGGGGTTAAATTGTATCATTTTTCTTTGTTTGGGGTGCCAGCCACGTTCTCTGGTTGTGCACCCCTTCTTACAAGATTGAGAATAAATTCTTTTCTTCTCCACAATCAGGTAAGCCTTATTTTCTTCCAAAAGAAGATTTCTTTCTAACACTTACTAAAACAATAATGCAAACATCATCTTTATGGGAGGGAAAGATTTATAATGATTGAAATTTAAGATACCCTTTAATACTCTAGAGGGGTCTGTTTGTTTGTTTATATTAAGGCTCACACGTAATTAGGAATAATAAGAGTTTATGAATATTCCAAAATGTTTCTGCCATCTGAGCTCTCCACAGGGGCAGTCATGGAGCTGCTGGTCCAATTATTAAAGTGCACTTCTGTAAGGGGACAGTAATTAATATGATTCTAGGATTTCTCAGAGAAACTAGCAATAAATCCAATGAGTGAAAATGTTAGCTTTTTAGCATTAAATAAAGACATCATCAAAATACATTTTGGATGCTTGCTTCAGCAGCACATGTACTAAAATTGGAATGATACGAAGAAGATTAGCATGGCCCCGATGCAAGGATGACACACAAATTCACAAAGCATTCTATATTTTTTTATATGCTTATCAATTCTCATGGAGCTCTGCTCCAAAATGGGCAAATTTTTACTGTAGAGACGTTAAAGAAGTGAATAAAAACAATACCTATCTCAAAAACAAGCAAAAAATATATTTTGGCCAAAGTCGTGATAGACGCATGTTCATCTTTGAAATTAGCTGCTCATTCCTTTTCCTTTGATCATGAAAGATTGACACAGGGATTCAAATATTTTATCTTAAGAAACATTTTATGTTATGTAATTTTACATAGCAGCAGTATTTCATCATAATTTCTTTAAATTTGTTTTTCTTTCTCTTCATTTTTATGAAAGAAATTTCACTTTGCTGTTGCAATAGACACACACAAATTTGTTTATTCACCAGTTTCAAGAAGGTAAGTGCACTAGGCCCTCTTTAAAGCACTAAAATGGCAAAGTCCAGGTAAGTTATAAACCAGAGTAAAATGATTGCCTATTCTATATACAATACATATGACTGACTGATAATTTATGAGGAAAATGCTGTGGAAATGCAGGGTCAGAGTAATTATTTCTGACTGTAAAAGTCTTTTCTGTAGAAACAAACATATATTTTGAGCAGAAATGTTAGAAATATTTCATGAATCAGGGCCTAATACTCAGTATTATTACAAGATTTAGGACTTCTATTTATCTTCTTGAAACTGTCTCATTATGTAGTTGGTTTTGTGGATTTACTTCCATTAACTTATTCTTTTACAAGAATTAGAGTTTTGACAATTCCATCTATATCAGGTATTTTCTTTCTCTTTCCTCTCCCTCTCTCTCTCTCCCTCACACACATTTTCATTGACAATATCACATTTGCATTGACAATAACTTACTCAGCAAAGGCATTTAATTTTCATATGTAAAAGTTAATCCTGAGGAAGTTTGCTTCAGAGTTGACTTCAGTATTCAACAAGGTCCGGGCAATGAGTGGACATCTTTGCTCATCATTTGGTTATAAAAGCCTGCCAATGCGCCAGACAAAACATCCTCACATAAGAGCACCTAAATTGGGAAGGCAGGGGAGTAGTGGCACAAAAAAGGCTCTTCTCTTGTGCATCCGTATCCTTTTTCCAGGGCAAATATTTTCTAAGAATAGGTTCCAGCTGAAAATATCTTAGATTTCATTGCTTATCGTAAACAATCTATCACACAATAGATCAGTATTACTAACAACAGCTGAGATTCCATGGATCCAGATCATCCCCTTGACCTGAGGGAAGCACCTCCAAAAATGTGTTTCCATCTTTGATACCTAAACAAAATACCAGGTTTAGCTAATCAAGCTCAATGATAATGATTGAACACTGTCTGCCACAGCACTCTTGGGAAATGCTCTTTCCTTTTATTTTTTGGCAATTTTTATTCCTGGTTTTCCTCATTTCTCTCATTTTTTTCTTCCAGGTTTCTTAAGGACTCCTAATGTTTTCTCTGTCTCTCCTCATGTCTTTCTACATACCACGGGCTCAGTTTCAGTTTCCATGCACATACTGATGACTTCTGAAAACCTATCATGTGCCCAGATCTTTCTCCTGAGCCTCTGAGCTTTATGATCAATTGCTTACTGAACAAGGCCACTCTGCTTTAATTGCTTCATTCATTTCCAAGACCTTCATAACAAAATCCACATTCCTTGGCATAATAATGTAGTAACTGATGATTTGACTTTTCCCAACCTTGGTAGCCATGCTTCCTTTAGTTCCTTCTCATTCATCTACAATCACCCACTTTTCTTTATTTATACTGCATTTATTGCTGTTCCCTAAACAAAATTGCCTTACTCTTTCTGATCTCTAACATCTGGATAAACTAAAGTTGCATGTAAAGTGTTCTAACTAGGCTAATGCATATTTACTTTCAGGACTCAGTTAAAGTGTATCCCCTTTCTTCACCACTGTCCTACTGCTCTAGTAAACATTTCATATTTCTTTCTCTCTGGGGAATGTGTGCCCTCTTTGTTTTTTCCTAGTATTTTCTGCTTTAAACATCTTTAGCATGTATTTAAATATGTTGCATTTATATATATATACATATATATATATTTTATTAGAGAAGATGTGAGCTTACTAATCAATCATGCAAAATGTGCAGAATTACCATTCAACATCCTCCCCAACACCTTAAATTATTGTTGATATATACATTTATTATTTTTATTTCTTTCAGCTGAACTGCCACTTTTATTAATATATAATGTTCTTCTTTGTCTCCAATAACAGCTTTGCTTTTAAAAATCATTTTTTTGTCTGATACATGTATATCTACTGCACTTTTTTGGTTACTGCCTTGTGAAATGTTTGTTGTTTTTTTTTTCCACCTTTAGCTTTTAATCTATTTGTATCCTTGGGTCTAAGTGAGTCTCTTATAGACATCACATAGATGACTTATATTTTCTTATTCATTCTGCCAGTTTGTCTTTTGATTGGGAGTTTAATTCATTAACATTTAATGTTATAACTGTATAAGTAGTTCTTCTCCCATTTGATCTTTGGGTTTTATCTGCCAAATCTTGTTTTCCCCAGTTCTTTTACTCTTTTAGTTTCTTTTAGTGATATAATCTTCATTTCTAGCCTCTCTTCCAAGACTCTCTCCTGTATTTTCATTTCAGACCGTAGTAATCCCTTCAGTATTTACTGCCAAGGCGATCTCTTGGTTACAAACTCCCAGTTTCTTTTTATCAATGGATATTCTAAATTTGTCCTCATTTTTGAAAGACAATCTTGCTGGATATAAGATTCTTTCCTGTCAGTTTCTCTTTTGCAGTATATTACATATATCATACCACTGCCTTCTTACTGCCATGGGTTCTGACGTAAAATCAGAACTTAATCTTATTAGGAATCTCTTTTGCATGATTCATTGCTTTGCTCTTGCTTTCAGGATTCTGTCTTTATCTTTGGCATTTGACATTCTGTTTAGTACATATCTTGGAGTAGGTTTATTCAGATTGGAGTACATTGTGCTTCTTGTACACAGATATCTATGTTTTCAGTAGGGTTGAGAAATTTTCTCCCATTATTTCTTCAAATATTCTTCAAATATCATACCCCCACCTGTTCTATCAGGGGTGGGAATGGAGACACATGTGTCCCCCAATCCAGTCTGTACAGGCTGACAGCACCTGAAGTTGCCCAGAGAGGCTGAAGAAACACCAAAAGGTACTTCAGATAGCTATGGTTGATTACTAACTGCACTGTAGGACAATCTGATTCAGAGCTCCTTACTCTCCTGCCATCTTGCCCCTCCCTTGTATGTTGCATTTTTATTTCTGTTTTCTCCATTGTATTAGTCAGCCAAAGGGGTGCTGATGAAAACTAGCAGAAATCTGTTGGCATTTTAAAAAGGGTATTTATTTGGGGTAGATGCTTACAATCACAAAGCCATAAAGCATTAAGTTACTTCATTCACCAAAGTCTGTTGCCATGTGTTGGAGCAGATACCTGCTGGTCTCTGTGAGGGTTCAGCCTTCCTCTTCCTCCTAAGACTCTGTGGTCCCAGTTCCTTCCTTTCTTAGCTGTAGATTAGCATAAGGCTTGTCTTTCTCCCTCGGGCTTTTTTCTCTCTGGGCTCAGCTGCTCTGCTCTCTCAACAAGGCCAACGGTAAACTATGAGGCAAACAGCTTGTCTCTCTTCCCCTCTACACTGCCATGTCTAATTGAGCCTTCTCTTTGTTTTTACTTCCCAGGTCTCCACCATCAAAGCTTAACTCTCTCCTCTGCCATGTTGTTTTCTCTGTGAGTCCTTGTAGCAGTTTGATGTTGTTTAAGAATTCCAAAAATAGATAATTGGATTATGTTTGCAAACTTGTTTGTTCCTTTAGGCATATTAGATTATATTGGATTCAGAGGTTTGTTTCACTTTCACTTGATCATATAATGATTGAGCTTTGATTGGGCCATGTCAGTAGGACATTGAGTCCCCAACCCTTTGATAGCCAGGGACTCACCGAGAAGGAAGTTTGGAGTTTTAATCTTGGAGTCTGGGAAGTAAACACATAGAAAAGCAGGTACATGAGGAAGGAGAGAAGGCTCAACTGGACACAGCAGAGGTCCTTGGAATAGAGACAAGCTGTTTGCCTGATACTCTACAGCTGGCCTTGTATAGAGAGCAGAGGAGCTGAACTCAGAGAGAAACAAGCCTGGGAAGAGAGGAACCCAGGAAGCCTAAAGTCTTGCAGACTATGGCAACCCTCTTGCTCCAACACATGGCAACAGACTTTGGTGAGGGAAGTAACTTATGCTTTATGGCCTGGTAACTGTGGGCTTCAACCCAAATAAATACCTTTTATAAAAGCCAACAGATTTCTGGTATTTTGCATAAGCACCCCTTTGGCTGATTAATACAGTCCTTGCTCACCAAGGGGGCAGGAGTTCAACATCCTACTGAAGTGGCCCAATCAAAGCCCTAATCATAATTTAATCAAGTAAAAGTGAAACCTCTGAATTTAATACAATCTAATATGTCCAGAGGAACAGACCAGTTTACAAACACAATCCAATATATATTTTTGGAACTCATAAAAAATACCAAACTGCTACATCCATTAAATAATATTATTTTGTTCTTAAACATTTTTTTAGTAGATAAGTTAATGGTTTACAAAAAAAAAATCATGCAGAAAATACAGAATTCCCATAAACCTCTTGTCTTAATTTGCTACAAGGCTGTTGATGCAAAGTATCAGAAATGGGTAGGCTTTTATAATGAGGATTTTATTTAGGGTAAAAACTTACAGTTCTGAGGCCATGATATATGGCCAAATAAAAGCACTGTCCAAGATGATTTCTCACCAAAGTCAGTTAACATTATTCCTGTCACGTTGAAACATGGTGAAGTGGGATGGTGGGTGATCTCTGCCTGGTCTCTGCCATCCCGTCTAGTATTGACAGTCTCCTGGAACTCAGCTGTGGGCAACCAGATATAGGACTTGTCTCTTTCCAGACCTCCTCAGTCTCTCAGGGTTTCACTGCCTTTCTGCAGCTGTAGGCAAACCTGGAGTCTTTTCTCACATGGGAGGATAAAAAATGGTGGCTTCCTTTCTCTTTGCATCGGTTTTCCTCTAAGTCTCTGTTTACAACAGACCTAGCAAGAGGTTGGGGATGCACACAGGCTCATGCTTCACCAATACAGTCCAATCAAAAGACACGAAGAGATCTTATCAATTAATCTAATCAAAAGTCAAAAGCCCCTCAATCAATCTAAGCCCCCTCTCAATTAGGGCAAGAGTGGGCATCACAATCCCCAAATCCTCAGGAATGGGGAATGAACAATCAACTTAACAGACTTGCTATTATTCTACTATAGACTTATTGCTATTCTAGCAATGGAAGAACTTTTATCATTGAGGTGGAGGCAGTGGCCACTGGAGCTTCTGAGGGGAGGGAGAGGGAAAAATAGGTGTAATATGGGGGAATTTTGAGACTTTTGGGACTTTGGAGTTCTCCCGAATGATGTTGCAATGATGGATACATGCCATTATATATTTTATCATTAATTACAAAATTGTGTGTGACAGAGTGTAAACTATAATGTAAACTGTAATCCATAGTTAGTGGCAATGCTTTAATATGGGTTCATTAATTATAACAAAAGTGCCACACTAGTGAAGGATGTTGTTAATGTGGGAAAATGTAGGGGAGGGGGGAGTGGGACATATGGGAATCACCTGTATTTTTTGTAACATTTATGTAATCTAAAGTTTCTTTTAAAAAATAAATTAAAAAATAAGTAAATATGCTTAATTCTAAAAAAAGGAAAAAGAAAAAGACCCTCAAAAGGCCCCACACCCATATGAATTAATTCAAGAAAATAATTTTTCTCTTTTTGGGATTCATAAAAGTACTTCAAACTGCCATACCACCCTATTATTAGCACATTGAATTAATGTGGTACCTTTTTTACAATCAATGAAAGAATCTTAATAAAATTATACTATTAACCACAGTCCAGAGGTTATACTATGGTTCATTGCTTGTGTTGTACAATATGTTTTTAAACCATTAATCTCTCAGAACCACTTTTAGCTTTAACATTCAATAACTTAAACTTTGAATTTAAGGTAATAGTGCAAAAATGTTTGCGGTTTCATGGTCAAAGCGATACAACATAATGAAAGTGAATTTTTTAGTAAAAGGTTGAGTAATACCTAATTTTATTCATGTGAAGGAATAATAAAGTTGGTTTGATTTAAATGTATGTTAATGTTATATAATTATTTCCCAATGAGAAATTAGGGTTTAACTAATAAAAGTTTTATATTTATATGGACTAAGAACTCACAAGAAGTGGTATATGATTTGACAGAAACAAATAAGACAGGTTATATTGTGAGTTTGGACCACTTAATCTGATGTCAAATGTTTCAGTTGTATATCATATAACAATCACCAGATAAACCAGTGGAGGGCTTTTTCCAGGCTAGTACTTAATAAAGGATGCATAAATGGATTGTTTCAATTTGTGTTTTACATACACCTGCAAAGTATTTAGGTAGAGGCTATAAAACAACAATAATGAGAAGCCCTAAATGCAGAATTCTTAGTAAGAAAGGGCAAAATATAAATTTTACTTTAGCATCATGAAGGAGGAAAAGTTTTCTATATATCAAAGGCACAATTTACTCCACCAAAAAACTGCTTTTTTTAAGATTGCAAAAATAAACCTAAATATTGGGAGATCCAATATGGTTCCTATCAAGGGAGTAGAGAACTCTCAGGAATCAGTGAAAATCAGCTGGATACATGCCAAAGAATCTTGGGAGATGTGATCTTGGAAGTAAGTAAGTACAATCTCCTAGCTTTATAGATTCAGAGCAAATTAGCCAAAGAGACAGGACTAAATGAAATATTCATCAAGCAATAGCATGTGGCCACAACTCTATATACACTGGGGCAGAATACAGAAATATTAGCAAGAATGTCACTTTTCTCAAAGAACTTAAGGCAAATAAGATATTGCCTTGTAAGTGTATATTGTAGCATATTAATTAATGTCCTGGCCAAGAAACTGTTAAAATACAGTGAACACAAAATAAATATCTAGAATAATCACATTAAAAAATCTTCATTGCAGCATTAGAGATTTCAATAATAACTTCTTCACAATTCCACTTACTATAAGGAAATTATTCCTTTATTAAGGAAATATTTGTTGATTGCCTATGCTCTAAAATGTAAAATAAGCAAAAACCAGATAAAAATCACCTAGAGCTGCTATTCTAATAGTAGAGAAAGACAGTAAACATAATAAATTAGTAAATTATACTTATGATAGAAGATAATAAGTGTGATGACAAACTAAAGCAGGGTAATGAAAAGCTGAGGATTGCAGAAGAGGGAAGAATGTTGCAGTTTAAATAAGCTACTCGGAGCAGGTCTCACCTAGAAGGTGATGTTTGGGCAAACACTTGAAGTTGGTGTGGAAGTTAGCAATTTGATATCTAGGCAAAGGTTTTTCCAAAGCAGAGAATGGCTCACTAATTCAAGTATTTCCAGCTCTACTGTTCAATTGCAATATTTATAGATAAATTACATGTGTGTGTGTATGTATATATATATATGAAACTTTTAAGAAACAGATTGGATTTGACTAAGGTATTGATTGCTGCTGATTTGACTATCTGCCCTTCCAATGTCACTGGTGGTGGGAATCTTCTATTGATTCATTTCAATTGATTTGTAAGACAAAATATTACTATGAGCAGTCAATAAAAGCCACAGAGCCATTTCAGAGATATATTATGAGAATGGTTTTCTGCTGACAACACAGTCTCATCCTTCCAGACCTTTTGTACCTGCAAACACGCTGAGACAGAAGTGTCTAAGCCTGAGGTCCTTCGTGCCTCTGAATTCCACCAAAGGGTTAGAATACTGTTTAATCTGTCAGAGCCATGTTAACTGAGTACCACTGA